>NW_017307666.1:18851-56114 GCF_000935625.1 Nanorana parkeri | reverse complement strand
TTTTTTTTATATGTATGGGGGGAGTAGATGTGTATTAGGCTCCATTCACACCTGTATCTTTAGGTGCAATTAGGGATTTTTGCATCAGGCCACCTGACATCCCCACAGCGTACCTGAGACTCCACACATCCCACCTGAGACGCCGCACATCCCACCTGAGACTCTGTACAGCCCACCTAAAACTTTGCGCAGCCCACCAGAGACCCCACCAGAGACTCTGCGCAGCCCACCAGAGACTCTGCGCAGCCCACCAGAGACTCTGCGCAGCCCACCAGAGACTCTGCGCAGCCCACCAGAGACTCTGCGCAGCCCACCAGAGACTCTGCGCAGCCCACCAGAGACTCTGCGCAGCCCACCAGAGACTCTGCGCAGCCCACCAGAGACTCCGCGCAGCCCACCAGAGACTCCGCGCAGCCCACCAGAGACTCCGCGCAGCCCACCAGAGACTCCGCACAGCCCACCAGAGACCCCACCAGGCCACCTGAGCCGCTATAACAGCTTTAACTCTTCTGGGAAAGCTGTCCACAAGGTTTAGGAGGGTGTCTATTGGAATGTTTGACCATTACACCAGAAGCGCATTTGTGAGGTCAGGTACTGATGTTGGACGAGAAGGCCTGGCTCGCAGTCTCCGCTATAATTCATCCCAAAGGTGTTCTATCGGGTTGAGGTCAGGACTCTGTGTAGGCCAGTCAAGTTCCTCCACCCCAAACTCGCTCGTCCATGTCTTTATGGACCTTGCTTTGTGCACTGGTGCTTAGTCATGTTGGAACAGAAAGGGGTAATTCCCAAACTGTTCCCACAAAGTTGGGAGCATGACATTGTCCAAAATGTCTTAAGAGTTCCTTTCACTGGAACTAAGGGGCCAAGCCCAACCCCTTAAAAAACAAACCCACACTATAATCCCCCCTCCACCAAACTTTACGCTTGGCACAATGCAGTCAGGCAAGTACTGGTCTCCTGGCAACCGCCAAACCCAGACACGTCCATCGGATTGCCAGACAGAGAAGCGTGATTCGTCACTTCAGAGAACATGTCTCCACTTCTTTACACCACTGCATCTGACGCTTTGCATTGCACTTGCTGATATAAGGCTTGGATCCAGCTGCTTGGCCATGGAAACCAATTCCATGAAGCTCTCTACGCACTGTTGTTGTGCCAATCTGAAGGCCAAACGAAGTTTGGTGGTCTGTAGCTATTGACTCTGCAGACAGTTGGTGACTTCTGCGCGCTTCAGCATGCGCTGACCCCGCTCTGTCATTTACGTGGCCTACCACTTCGTGGCTGAGTTACTGTTGTTCCCAGTTGCTTCCACTTTCTTATAATACCACTAACAGTCGACCGTTGAATATTTAGTAGCAAGGAAATTTCACGGATGGACTTATTGCACAGGTGGCAACCTATCACCGTACCACGCTTGAATACACTGAGCTCCTAACAGTGACCCGTTCTTTCACAAATATTTGTGGAAGCAGTCCGCATGCCTAGGTGCTTGATTTTTTTTTATACCTGTGGCCATAGAGATGACTGAAACACCTAAATCCAATTATTTGGAGGGGTGTCCCAATACTTTTGGCAATATAATGTATATCCAGGCTTTAGAGCAGCATATGCTCCCATCCAGACAACGTCTTTTTCAGGGAAGGCTTTGCATATTTTAGCAGGACAATGCTAAACTGGATCTATGACAACAGCATGGCTGTATAGTAGAAGAGTTAAGCTGCTTAACTGGCCTGCCAGCAGTCCAGACCTTTCACCAATTGAAAATATTTGGCGCATCTTAAAAATTAAAAATACAACAATGAAGACCCAGGATTGTTGAGCAGTTAGAATCCTATATTAGGGAAGAATGGTACAACATTCCTCTCCCAAAACTCCAGCAACTGTTCCCAGATGTTTACAGAGTGTTGTTAAAAGAAGAGGGGATGCCAACTCATGGTAAACGTGGCCCTATCCAAACTTTTTTTAGATGTGTTGCTGCCAAAATTTACCTTATTTTCTTCTTAAAATGGTACATTTTCTCTGTTTAAACATATGTTTTCTATTGTGAATGAAATATGGGTTCATGGGATTTGCAAATTATTGCATTCTGTTTTTATGTAGATTTTACACAGTATCCCAACTTTTTTGGCATTGGGGTTGTATTTTTAAAAAAGGGTCACCAATGGCTGCCCACACAATTCTGTAAGTAGAGGTTCCCTTTAATTTGATTGTCTGTTGGTGCATCTCTTGTTGAGTCTTAGTATTTAGTTATTGCGCTGCGGCGACATATTGATTCACTTGCTATCTGTTCAGATATAAATTACTTGTGTATTCATATTTTTTGTACAATATTTCAGATTCTTAGCCTAACTTCTTTGGTTTGTTGCTTACTTTGTGGCAGCTGGAATTTGCAGTTCAGATGACATGTGGAAAGTGTGTTGATGCAGTAAAGAGCTCCTTACATAGTGTTAAAGGTAAGCTGCAGCAATCCGACCTTCCTCATATATAGCTTTGCTTCATGTTGATGCTTAAAGTAAACTTGTAACAGATCTGGTCAATTCAAACCGAGCATGTCATAAAAAAATGCATAAGCAGAGATTTCCTTCAAAAATAATCATGTGTGATCTCTACATCAGGATACAGTCCATGAACCCATTGCACTCAAAACCGCTGTTCTTTATAAAAGACGGGTGCTGCGGCAGTCGACGGATGGCAACCGTCTATAATCACAGGATAACATAGATACTGGCACTCCAAGTAATGAATCAATGGAGTCTGTTTATTGACACATGAAACATAGCACAATGCATCAAAAAGCAACGTTTCGGGGGCTCACAAGATCCCCTTCATCAGGCAAAATGAGTGATGCAAATACAAGTGAAACTATATACATATATACACACTATACTGTGGAAATGAGCCAATCCCCTAGTCTGCCGAGATCATGTGACGTCCTAATGACATCCCAATCCCACCATAGTAAAACAATTGCAGGTGAGGTAATCAGGTGATGAATGCATAGTCTATAACAAGCACCGCCTAGACAGATATGCATGTACAGAGAAATTGAACAGATATAAATACTTTGTAAATACACATAGTCCAGGTGCCAACCGAGCACACATACAGGCAGGTAAGCCATTTTGAGCAGCGGGGGAGTGGCCTATCGCTATCGGAAATGTCATGCCGCATATTGCATCCAGAATGTAGGGTTTGGCTTTAAATACAGTCCACGCTGGGATTGGCCGCACACACCCACAAGGGTGTGGAATTGTGGGTGTGTGCGGCCAATCACAGCGTAGACTGTACTTACAGCCAAACCCTACATTCTGGATGCAATATGCGGCCTGACATGTCTGATAGCGATTCCTCCTTAAAATTCCTACCAGACATTAAGGGCCTGGTATGGCTTTTGGGGGGAACCCCACAAACTTTTTTTCTTTTCTTTTAAACAGGGTCCCTCCTAATATTCCTACCAGACCTAAAGGGTCTGGTATTGTTTGGGAGGGGGAACCGCACACATTTTTTTTAATGTAATTTTTTTTTTTAGAAATGTCATTTTTGCTGCAGCAGGTTCTATACATTGTACAGATGTGCCACTTTACAGGCAGTTTAAGAGGACCCCCTCCACCCCCAGGCATGGTATTTAAAGGATTTATTCATTTTTGTTTCACTTTTTAAGTAATGTTAAAATCACTGCTCCTGTAAAAACTGTATTTTTTTTTAAAAGTGATTCATTAATTCATGTGCCCCAGGGCAGTACCCGAATCCCCATACCCTTTTTATGGCCAGTTTGGGGTCAATTGATTTTCAAAGTTCTAACCCCATAGACTTGCATTGAGTTCGAATTCAAACTTTTTCCACGTTCTAAAGTTCAAATTCGAACCGAACACGGGGGTGTTCGGCCCATCACTAGTAGGCGCGAGGTTATTGTGAAATGGAGTATATTTGTCATTATGCACGGAGCCGCGTATTTTATATGCTTTTAATGGTAAGTCTTATTTCCAATCATTTAAAAAAAATATTTGTTAGCGATTAATAAACTACCATTTTTAACTTTTTTGTTTATTATCATGTGACCGTTTTTCTAAAACAATACAGAGAAATGATTTCAGGACAGTGGTGGAGCGCCAGAGCCAGGTCCCAGCTGCAACCGCTGCAACCCTGGTAGTTCTCATGAAAATGCCAAGTATCGGCATTGGTACTCGAAAAGTATCTGTGCATCCCTACTATTTATTCAAGCTTTTTTTACTTTGACATTTTGGACACCTGGAAAATTGTCTATAAGCAGCATAGTCTAGTCTCTTTTCAACAATTAGTTTCTAAGGATGCGGTGTCCTTTGATCCACATCTACAGTGTGGCAAATCATTATTTGATCCCCTGCAGATTTTTTAAGTTTGCCCACTTACACAGAAATGAAAGGTCTATACTTTTTATCATAGGTGTATTTTAAATGATAGAGACAAAATATCAACCAAAAATCCAGAAAAAAACACATGCTACAAATGTTATAAATTGAGTTGCAGTTCAGTGAGTAAAATAGGTATTTGATCCCCAAGCAAAACATGACTTTGTGCTTGCCAACAATGGTTTCTCCACCAAGTATTGAGGTAAGACGTTTCTTGTAGTTGGTTACCAGGTTTGCACACATCTCAGGAGGGATTTTGGTCCACTCTTCTTTATAGATCTTCTCTAAATCCTTAAGGTTTCTTGGCTCTCGCTTGGCAACTCGAAGTTTTAGCTCCCTGCATAAATTTTCTTTAGGATTAAGGTCTGGAGACTGGCTAGGCTACTCCATGAACTTAATGTGCTTCTTTTTGAGCCACTGCTTTGTTGCCTTGGCGGTATGTTTTGGGTCATTGTCATGCTGAAAGACCCATCTTCAGTGTTCTGGCTGAGGGAAGGAGGTTCTCATCCAAGATTTTACAATACATGGCCCCGTCCATTGGCCCCTCAATGTGGCAAAGTCTGCCTATACCTTTAGCAGAGAAACAGCCCCAAAGCATAATGTTTCCACCTCCGTGCTTGACTGTAGGGATGGTGTTCTTAGAGTCATAATCAGCATTTTTCTTCCTCCAAACACTGCAAATTGAGTTAATGCAAAACGAGCTCAATTTTGGTCTCATCTGACCGCAGCACTTTCTCCCAATCCTTCTCTAAATCATTTAGATGTTGATTGGCACACTTCAGACAGGCCTGTACATGCGCCTTCTTGAGGAGGCGGACCTTGCGGGTGCTGCAGGATCTCAATCCATGGCGGTGTATCGTGTTACCAATGGTTTGTTGGGTGACTGTGGTACCAACTACCTTGAGATCATTCACAAGCTCCTCCCGTGTAGTTCTGGGCTGATCCCTCACTTTTCTCATGATCATCCTTACCCCATGAGGCGAAATCTTGCATGGAGCTCTAGACTGAGGGTGGCTGATGGTTATTTTTTATTCCTTCCACTTGCGAATAATCGCTCCAACAGTTGTTTCCTTCTCACCAAGCTTCTTGCTGATAGTCTTGCAGCCCATTCCAGTCTTGTGCAGGTCTACAATCTTGTCCCTAGCGTCCTTTGACAGCTCTTTGGTCTAGCCCATGGTGGTGAGGTTTGAATGGAAGAAAGAGGCTATGTGGACACATGTCTTTTATATACATAACGAGCTGTCATTAGGAGCACCATCCTAAATTGACAGGACTAATCTGTGTACCACATAGCCAGTCTGTGGGAGCCAGAATTATTGTTGGTTGGTAGGGGATCAAATACTTATTTTACTCAGTGAACTGCAACTCAATGTATAACATTTGTATCATGTGTTTGGCCTCTAGATGCCGAAGAGGAACCGGGCGGCAGCGGAGGCACAGGGGGCGTGGCAGAGGCAGAATGGGGGGCGTGGCAGAATGGGGAGTGGCAGAGGCAGAACGGGGCGTGGTCAGAGGATGAACGAGGCGGTTGCAGAGGATTCGTAAATCAACTAATCGATGATGAGAATTGTTGCCAATGATTCTCATTATCAATTTTAATCGATTGAATCCATTAGTTGTTACAGCCCTACTTACATGGAAAATTATTGCTCTTACAGCGCTGACATACATATCAAAATGTACACATATTTGGGGTCCCTGTATATAGGATAAATAGGAGAAAAAAAAATATATAATATAACTTCTACAAAATAAGTTATACCTTAAACAAGCTAAACTGTATTTTTGTCCATTTCTTTGCCTATTATTAAAAATATTTTCAGTGGTCAGGTGCAAGACTTTATCAAATCAGGACTTCACAAGGAGCAGAGCCCGCCGAAAGCCCTGAGAGTTTGTGTGTTTGCCAAACACACAAACTGCCGATGTTCGAGTCGAACTCACGCTTGACTCGAACATCGAGCCCATCCCTAGTGCCTACTCCCTTTACATCATAAATATAGCGACGAATGTCTCCAAAGCATGTGCAATATTGAAGTTGAAGAGCATATCTTAGATCAGTGGACTCAAAGTACCGGGCCGCAAACCGGTACTATGTGGCCCGCAGCCAGCTCAGTAGTCAGATACGCGGTCACGGACCACGTACCAGACCTTGCGGGAGCAACTACACGTCTGCATTCCTGAAAGATGCAGACCGCGTAGCTGCTTCTGTGCCGGCACTCAGATCCTTTTCGGCCGGCGTCTTCGCTGAACGATGGCCGAAAGGATTGATTAGTGCAACAGACCTTACCAATCAACCACTAGAGCACCAGGGATCGATTGTGCTTCCTCCCTGCAAAAGGTAAGCAGGAGAGGGGGCCCTGTATTCTATTTTGTATGTGAGTGTGCACGCGGGGGAACGACACACTTTTTACGACTGTGATTTATATTATTCTTATATGTGTGTGGGGGGAGGCTGGGAATTATATTATTTGTGTATGGGGTGGGGGGAGTGGGATTTTTTATATGTATGGGGGGGTATTATTTTAGGGGTAGTATTTTTTTTCCCTTATGTGTATGGGAGTAGAAGTGTATTGGGCTCCATTCACACCTGTATCTTTAGGTGCAATTAGGGATTCCTGCATCAGGAACATGCGTTTCCTGCAGCAGGAATCCCTAATCTGGCGTTTAAAAGCGGCAGCTGTCAACTATTCAAGTTAATGATCAGGTGACAGCAGTTGCATGTAAACGCCTGCACACCGCATGTAATGGTATGTGATATGATTACATTCGGTTAGGAATCAATCACTCTCAATGATTGTGCATCCAGGGAGAGTGTTTTCTAACGGCATGTAATAATATTACATATCATTACATGCGGTGGGCAGGCGTTTACATGTCACATGATCATCTTGAAGTTTCTGACGCAGGAAATCCCTAATCGCACCTAAACCTACAGATATGAATGGGGCCTTATTGTGATTATATTAGTGTCCATAGTACCATACCAGATATAGTTAAATTTTATTTTAAAGTATGCAATTTGGCAAGTGGCCCCCATGGGAGAAAATAATTAGTCAAGCGGCCCCCAAATGAATTGAGTTTGAGACCCCTGTCTTAGATGATCAGGAAATATTAGGTGCAAAGTAGTAGTGACAGGTTTTCGCGAACAAGGTCTACTTCCTCCAATTGCGTCTAATTTCTATAGGAGAAATATGCAGTGTGCAACACAGCTCTCTCTCCTACACCGCATGTGGCCGGATCAAGTTGTGACACCTAGTGACGAAGGAGCATGGAGACGGCTTCCTGGCTTATCAGGAAGCCGGGCGGCGAGTGATTACACGCCGCCTGGCTTCTCGGCTAATCGGGAAGTCATTACACGCTGCCTGTCTTCCTTAATGGGACTTCCAGTATTGGTATTCGGTAGGGATGCCCCGATACCACTTTTTCAAGACCAAGCACAAGTACTTCCCCTCATGTACTTGCTGATACCAATTACCAATACTTTTTCTTAAAGGGGCAAGTGACATTTAAAAAAAAACAATACGGACTAATGATTTTAGGCCAATTTCTTTATGATTATGAAGAACTTTAATTTAAGACTGTTTTAGAACAATAAAACATTTTTATTTGCTTTCTCACAGCTGTAGTGAAACTACAAATCCGATCATGCATCTTCCTCTGAGATCATTGAACCTATTCATGTTTTCAACCGCAATCGTGTGGGACCGCCCGAGCGGTATTGCGGCGGGAAACTGTGCGATCTGCCTGGCGCGAATGGAGTGTCATTAGAAAATCATGGCACTGCCAGCGCGATCGGCGGTGGTGTGCGATTCTGTGACCGCCGAGCCATCCGCCCGGTTTCGTGCACGATGACCAGGCGGTCGTGGATTGCACACCACCCATCAATCGTGTTGGCAGTGGCATTATTTTCTAATGGCACCCCAGTCGTGCCAGGCAGATTGCGCGGTTTTTCCACCGCAATACCACTCCCCGTGCGGTTGCACACGATCGCGTTTATTTGCATGCAGATGATGGGGGCAGTGGGGCTGGTTTTCATGTTTTCAATTTTTATTTACTTTGTAAATTTTTTACATTTTCATTTATTTTATTATTTTTACTTTATCGCCTTTTAAGTTACATTTTTAATTAGATGTTATTATTATTTACTTTTTTTTATTTTGTAATTTTTTTACTTTTTTAAACAATTTTTTTTTTCACTTAACTTTATTGCTATCACAGAGGAGATAACAAGCCCTCTGTGATAGCATTTTGAGGTGACAAGAACTCTTTATTGACGCTGTTACCTCCAACACAGGAGTTCTAGCACGGCACTGTGCTAGAACTCCTGTGACAGGAACGAGCTGCGGCTCCCCGCCCCCCGCTCTGTCACCGCTCCACGCCCGGAACTACATGTCCCGGGTGTCGGGCAATACGAATTCAACACCCCTGCGGAAGCATCGGCGCTATGTATCGGGTCATTTTCACAAGTGCTTGTGAAAATGCCCTGTATCGGTCCCGATAGCGATGCTAGTATAGGTATCAGGACATCCCTAGTATTCGGTATTGGAGAGTATCGAAAAAAAAAATATCGGTACTCGTATATTGAAAAACTGGTATCGGTGCATCCCTACTTCTAGAATGTATGCAAGCTTGTCTTTTTCTTATTCCAACTTTTTTTACTTTGTATTTATTTTTATACTCAGGTGTACATAACGTCGCTGTCAATTTGGAGTCAAAGTCTGTTCTAGTTGATACAATATTACCAGCACTAGAAGTGCAGAACCTGATTGAGAATTCAGGAAGGAGGGCAGTGCTGAAAGGAATAGGCAGCATTAAATCGGGTACAGTACCAGTTTATTTTTCTGATGTTTCAAGAGAATACAAAGTTCAATTTATACGGACAGGTACTGAAAATTTGCTCACATATCACTTGTATCACCAATAAGGGTTTTTTTTTTTTTAAGGAAAATTTTAGCATACATTGGTATCTTTATGCTAAAATAGAGGGAGTCATCAAAATTGGTCTACAATTTTAAAAACTGCCTGCTGTGAGAAGGGTTTGCATAGGAAGTTGTACTTCAGAAGTTGTACTTCATATGTGTGTGACATGTAAGCTAGTACTCAAACTGCCATTTGTTGTTGTCCCCTGGGGCTTAGTTTATTGCTTCTGGGTACCTAACCCTCCAAATACTTCGGCAGAAGGTGCCCTACAACCCCAAGTGGTCCTTTCTCTAATTTGTGGTGACACCAGATGCCTGCAGAATTAGTAGCCAATAGCAAAGCACTCACAGCAAAATATAATAAATACTTACCCAGTCATCTTCCAGGAGACCACATGAGAGATAGAGACTCCTCCCTTCAGGCCAGGAAACACATCACTAGGTCAAAGGTTAAAAGGCAGTCCCTCTGTTGTCTTCAGTTTTGTGTTTCCTCTATCCGGAGGAGATGTGGTGCATGGAACCTGGTGGTGACGTCTGTATGGAAGAAGAATGGAGTATGTGTTGGTAAATTAAAAATCCTTATTTGTGCACCTTTTAGAAAGGTTCTATGAATTACTGGTAGGAATTTTTATTCAGTTTGCCATGAAAGATTGAGTTCTGCTCTAGTTCTTGCATATTAGAATTGCTTTTTTTTTTTGGCAGAGAACCTTGGGGCAGCTGTGGCAATGATGTCAGGAGAAGAATCTGTACAGGGAGTGGTTCGTTTCTTTCAAGTATCTGAGGACACCTGTGTTATTGATGGGACACTTGATGGCCTGAGTCCTGGCCTCCATGGACTTCATATTCATGAATTTGGGGATAATTCTGTAGGCTGTGAAAGGTACTTTTTCTGGAGTGGGCAGAGGGTTTACAATTAGATGATGAATAAATAAATCCTGGAGTCTAAAATTAATAATAAAAGCCACGCTGTGTGAATGAAACTGCAAAAGTGTCAGATATAATAGATACTGACCTTGAAATACAATGTGTAAAAAGTGCGAAACAAAGAAGAAACGCTGGAAGCATCTGATGCCGAAAACCTCCCAGTGATTTCCTCCTCTCAGGTACAGACTCTCTTGCAGTCTCAGGAGTTGAAAGCAGACAATTCATCCAAATGGCCCATGCGTCAAATAATAAGTGGAAACTCGTAGTGCAGATGGTTTTAAAAGGATACTAAACTTTATTAAAAAAGGATACTACTTGCATATCATAGGTAAAAGTAAGGTTTTTAGTAAGCAGCCACAGACACTGTGTGCAATCGCTCAGCTCCTCTACTCCACCCTACGTACGTTACGTCAACGGGGCGTGACTTCATCAGGGGTGTGGAGACAGGAGCTAGACCGAGTGCATATATTAAGACCAGTTGTAATGGTAGCCACCATATACAAATGGCGGCCATGACATTTCCAAAATTAAAACAACATACTAAACATATTACAACTGAGAGTAGAATACAAAAAAGTGATTGACACTGTGGCACTTATTACCCTTCCTCCAGCTAAGTGGGTAAAGCATTAAAGCATACAGCACAAGGTAAGTGGAAAATAAGTAATCTAAAACAAAACTGTAAACCACCCCAGTATAAGTCTGTTAAAGAAGACAGGGTGATACTTGGATAGTAAAATCTTACTATTGCTGTGGTATTTACACGTAATCGTTTTACCCCATTGAACCAAGATGATGCCAACAGAGACAGGGGTTTTTTAGGGAGGAAATCCCGGTTCCAACGGGACTGGCAACGAGAGGCACCACAAAGAGACAGAATGTATATGGAAGAAAGAGGGGATGTAGATCAGGTCGACAACACAGGAAAAAAAAAAGAGGTTTTAGGGGAAGGTATTATTAATTTGAGTTCTACGATCCTCAGTAAAGAAGAAATGTTGGTGCTTGACAAAGGGCTTAAATATGCACCTAATAAGCCCCTCAGCAAGTTTAACACCTACATCTTTATTAATAAGTTCACTCGCATACTATGTATAAAAAAACATTTTCTAAGGAATCCAGTACCTCCCAAGAGTTCGGAAACTCAAAGTGAATTCAGACATACCACACTGACCAACAAATCAACATTTAACCCAGCCCCTCATAACACTAAATATATTGAAGTATTTAGAAATTTGATAGTCAGAGATTTGGAAAAACTGAAATTGAAACCATCTAGACATCCACAACATCTAAATAAAGGGATTAGAGAACTAGAGAAGGATAAGAATATCATAGTCAGACCTGCTGACAAAGGCGGAGCAATTGTCATTTTGAATAAAGTAGATTATAAGAACGAAATGGCTCGTTTACTAGCAGATGGGCACACACATGAGGTTTTATCTAAAGACCCCACAAGAAATTTTAAGAGAGACCTAGACCGGTTAGTGACGAGGGGGCGAAATTGTGATATCCTGACAAAAAAGGAAAGTAGATTTTTAGCACATTGTAGTGTAGGATTCCAATCATCTATTATTTACCAAAGATCCACAAGAACTTACATCATCCCCCTGACAGGCCAATAGTGAATGGTATAGGTTCTGTCACTAACAAATTAGGGGCATATGTTGATTTTTTTCCTGCAACCTCTCATCCAGAGAAATGAGGCATATCTACGAAACACTAAACACTTTATTCAAACTGTGGAGGGCCTCCCTTTTGACTCTCTGTCGCCTCTTTGTACACTTATTATTAATCATCTAGATGCATTATCTTCTGTTCAGTGGTTGTTGGAGATGGATAATACCATTCCAAAATTACAAAAATAATTTTAGTTTGAAGCGTTGCGGTTCGGATTAGAAGGAAACTATTTTTGGTTTGATGCAAGTTCTACACACAATAGACTAGTGTGGCTATGGGGGCTAAATTTGCCCCCAGTGTGGCAAATTGCATTATCTGGAAGTGGGAGAAGGAGACAATTTTAGACAATAAACCCAGGTAATTGATCATCTATAAACACTACATTGATGACATATTCATGGTTTGGAAGGGAGAGAGAGGTGGATTCCTCTCCTATCTAAATAAAAATTCTAAAAATATTTGTCTCTCATATCACATTGACCAACACAAATTAAGTTTTTTGGATGTTGAAGTTTTTTCTTAGGAACAACAGTTAATGGTGCAGTCTTTTTTTTAAAGATACTGATAGAAATGGATATCTCCCCACATCCAGCTGCCATCATCCATCATGGATATATAATATCCCAAGAGGGCAGTTCTTAAGGATGAGACGTAATTGCACAAAAGACTTGCATTTTGAAGAACAATCTAAAGTACTTAAGACTAGATTCCTACAGAAAGGGTACACTGAAGATTTTTTAGATGCAGAAAAAGTGGCGAGAGTGGACCGTAACTGCATTTTAGCGGAAAGAATAGAAAGAACCCCCCTTGAGGAAGAAAAGAAGTTCAATGGAGCCATTATTATGGATTATAATATCCAGTATAAGGACATAGAAAAAATTATTAAAAAACATTGGAATGTACTCAACCTAGATGTTCAGTTATCGGGCATTTTGCCAGACAAACCTAAATTTATTTACAGGAAGACCACCAGTTTGAAGGAAAGGGTGGTTAAAAGTGTCGTATATCCTCCCCAAAAGAAAAATTGGTTAATTGTCCCTCATTTGATGGGATTTTATTCATGTAGACATTGCTACGCGTGTATGCATACCAAAGGAAATCCTAGAAAAAGAACTAGTTTTGAGCTAACGGTCACAAAAGATACCTACAACATTAGAGATTTTATATCATGTGACACGGAAGGGGTCATATATGGGTTACAGTGCCCCTGTGGCCTACAATATATTGGTTGCACCACCCGCAAGTTAGCCATTCGGGTAAGAGAATATATATACAACATCAAAGGTGGTTTCAAAGATCATTCACTCTCTCTACATTTAAAAAAATGTCATAATAAGAACCCTGTAGGCTTACAATTTAGGGGTATCGAACGAGCTAAGAAAAATTGGAGGGGAGGGAACTGGAAAAGAAGTCTGGCAAAAAAGGAATCTGAGTGGATCTTGTAATATGTTGTAATATGTTTAGTATGTTGTTTTAAGTTTGGAAATGTCATGGCCGCCATTTGGTGGCTACCATGACAACTGGTCTTAATATATGTGCTCGGTCTAGCTCCTGTCTCCACACCCCTGATGAAGTCACGCCATTTGACGTAACGTACGTAGGGTGGAGTAGAGGAGCTGAGCGATTGTACACAGTGTCTGGCTGCTTACTAAAAACCTTACTTTTATCTATGATATGCGAGTAGTATCCTTTTTTAATAAAGTCTAGTATCCTTTTAAAACCATCTGCACTACAAGTTTCCACTTTTTATTTGACGCATGGGCCATTTGGATGAATTGTCTGCTTTCAACTACTGAGACTGCAAGAGAGTCTGTATCTGAGAGGAGGAAATCACTGGGAGGTGTTCGGCATCAGGTGCTTCCTCTACCTGGTTTGAATTAGAAGAACAGCGTATACAGACCCTGGTGGGTCTCTGCTAAAGGTGAGGTGCATTCCAGAAGATTTCTCTGTTGATGGTCACAGGAGACTGAGATTATTTTACATCCAATGTTTTATCTTCTATTTCCTAATGGTCTATTGAAGATCCAGGATCATGGACATTTTTTAACCATTTATTATTTTCACTGAAGTGCATGTTATACACATGCGTTTTTTCTAGTTGTTATTCTTTGCACATTGCATCACATTGTTTCACAGTTAACATCCATTGTATTTGATTTTTCATTATGGATATTTTGTAGCAATGCATTTACACTGATGTGCATGTTATACACATGCATTTATTCTTTGTTTTGCACTTTTTACATTATTTCGCACTTTTTACATTATTTCAAGGTCAGTATCTACTATATCTGACACTTTTGCAGTTTCATTCACACAGCGCGGCTTTCATTATTCATTTTATATTATATATCTGACCACACAGATTTCAGCTGCTGCTTAACTTGATTTGAGTAGTGGCGCGAGGTTTCACATTATTCAAATCCTGGAGTCTATTTATCTATATTTTCACCCAAGATTCACACATTTTTACCCAAGATCTAGGTAGAAAAATATTTGAATCTTGCATTAATTATAGGGTCATCCAAATAGTTTTATTTTTTAAATTGGCTAAATATTAAATATTGCTTTTGAAGATTTAACCCTTTTGCTGCCAAGGATGTACGGCATACGGAGGTACAAAAGTGCTTCTGGCTGGCCAGCTCAGTATGCCGTACGGACCTGGCATTTACAGTTCTACTATAAGCTCATTGCTTTAGCGACCATGAGCTTATAGTAGAACTGTTCCCCGGACTGTCCCCTTCAAATAAATAGCTGTCATCAGTGGCTCACAAGCCGCTAATGACTGCTATCATCAAAAATACCGGGTCTGGTTGTAGGGTCTGTGGCAGCGGGGATCCGTAATAAAATCACCGGCGGGGGGGTCGGGGGAGCAAGCGGCGTCTGGCCGCAATTCGCAAAAAGGCGCAATTACAAATTTGCTAATATTTGTTATTTATTAACTCAATACAGTTTTATCTTTTAGATTTAGTCAGAAAATATTTTTTTTTGTGCACGGATACTGATTTTGGTGTGTTTTAACAATTGAATTGTGTATTTTTATCGGTTTAATATTAATTTGAGAAACATTTGCGCAATTATCGCAGGGCCTACAAATTTCGTATCACCATCTTTTTTTTATTTTACCGGGCCTGCGCTTCCAGAAAATATATGGTTTGGGGGGTCTTTTACAAACGCTAGCAACCCAGCAGTTGAAAATCAAATCAATAGGAAAAAATTGCAAAAATGGCGTGGCCAGCTGATTTGAAAAATGTTCCGGAGGGCTTGGCAGCGAAAGGGTTAAAGGCCTAATACACCCAAAAGTGATATCTTAGTTGTAGATGGAGCCTGGTGGGCTTAGTCTGCTACTGACTTCTTATACATTTTGGATACTACCAACAGTTGATTGTTCATGTTTACCTGAGAGTTTTGGGTTTTCACGGCAGCCTTCATGTGTTACAGCTGTTTCTGTTGTATTCACCAAAATATTTCACCAATAGAGCACCCAAGATATATAAGACATTTTTAGGTATTGGGCCCAAGCAAAAGTGCCAGCATTCTGTAGGCATTTAACAGCTGTTCTGCTATAAACCTGTATTGCAGTTGATATCACATTACACAACCGGGTGAATGATTCAGAGAGGGGGACACATCAAATTCCTCTCTATTAGCAGAAATAAGATAACAATTAATTCTTATGTGTTCCATTTTGGACTGCTAAATATTCAATTGAAAATGCTTTGTTATGTCTGTTTAATACGTACTAAAAATACCTGTTGATTTCCTGTGCTCTCTGCCTCTTGCACAAGGGGGGTGGGTGTTAAGTTAAGAAGAGGTCTGTGTACTTTGTATTCCATCAGAAATTAAGTAGGCAGGGCTGACACCACATGCTTAGGCATTGGGAGCTGTGTTGTCATGTCAGGAACACTATATTTCTGGCATATCAACAGTTATTTTTCTGTGCTTGCAACGTGTTTAAAAGGGATAAAACATAGTGAAATGTGTATGTATTCAAGAGCTGTATTGAATATTTATTTTTTTCCTCTGACATATGTAATAAAGTAAAAATTTACTGCACTGTGGGAAGTACAAAGGCTGCCATTGTTGACCTCCTGAAATTGTTAGTTTGCTGGATATCTCTGGCTTCATTGCTTTCTGTGCCACTGACCTGGAACGAGCATACAAATTAGAAAGAAAGAGTGATTTGCAAACTTTTTCCAGGTCAGCAACTCAGAAAATACCAAAGCTATTAGATCAGCTGGACAGCCAGGCAACCTTTATCCTTCCTGTTGCAGATTAGGGCCTGTGTATATAACCTTTTATTTGCAACAGAATTGCCTCTTTGCCCATACAAGTCTATGGGAACTTAGAACTATTAAACCCTCCGGTTTTTTTTTTGCATATATCTGCTGCTAGCAAGCAGCAGATATATGCAAAAACTTTAAAAAACAACAACAAAAAAACACTTTAAAAGAGCTTAAAACTTACCTGTGTCTTTGCCGCGCGCTCCCGTCCAAAAATCTTAAAAATCGTGGCGGCCGCAAAGGATCTTGGGGTGGGCGCATGCACATTTCAGATTTTCGGCCAGGAGACGAGGAAAGACACAAGGTAAGTCTATGGACAGCATGCACCCACATGCAGGCACCGTGGGACAGGAAGAGCCAGCAAGGACAGAGGAGTCAGCACTGGATTGGAGACCCGCAGCAGCAATGCTGATCGGACAGCTGAAAACGGCAGGAAAGAAGAAGAAGAAGATCAGATTAGGAGACATCATTTAAGGTAAGTGCTTACACTAACATTGGGGGGAGGGGAAAAATATATACTTTAATGTCACTTTAAAAGTAGCTTGAAGTTGCTTAATGCAGTTTAGGTTATCTGCAGGTCAGATAAACCTGTAAAGTCACTCTGAAGCACAATAGTGAATATAAAACTGTGTATCAGAAGTAAAATGTTTGTTAAATAAAGTTCTTGCTGTTGTTACTCATTGGATAATGGGAAATGTAAATCGCTGTATGTATAACATTGCTCTTATTTGTTTCTATAGCTGTGGTGGGCATTATAATCCTCATGGCAATAATCATGGAAGTCCTGGAGAGACAGACAGTGTAAGCAGTTCACCTTTACTTTCTGATATATATTATTTACTTGTGGGAGCCCCAAACATTTAGGCATGCTCTTGCATATTTTTTTCAAACCCCAGTTCAGTTTTCATGTGTTGGACTTAAAATACTTTAATATTTTGCTTAACACTAAGGTAAAATTATATGTTGTATTTTTAAACTGGTTATTTGTAGACCTGTAGACAACCAGTGTAGGGAAACACAACAGAAAAGTATGTTTATGATTCTTTATAAATAGTATGTCCACGACTCTAACCTTCAGAAAGTCAGGTCCAATTTATATCACTTTATGTAAACTGCAGAGAGATTTAAAAGAAGCTTAGTGCTGATAAAAACATGGTGGTGGCCATTTCTATCCTACCTGAAAATGCCATTTCCTTGGCTGCCCTGCTGATCTAAATGTTTTAGTAATTTCTCAGTTACTGGCCTTGAACAATTATGCAGATCAGGAGTGCCTGTTTTTGTCCAGTGACCCAAGACATATTGAAGTCAGATATAGCCAGGTAACTCGTTTTTTCAGAAGAAAGTCAATTTAGTCAGTGTAATGCCAGCCTAAATAGTTATGTATACATATTTTGAGTATTTTTGCACTGTAGTTTACCAACTAGAGACCGAGTAGATTAGTCGCAAAAATTACTTTCCCCAACTGCTTTGCAAGCATAAGATTGCAGCCACATAGGGAGTGCATTGTTGACAGCCAGCTTGTTGACCGGCATTGTGAGAAGCATAACCATTGTGTTGCCCTGTAAAGAAGGAAGAAGAGTCTGCATATGCAATAATCAAGTAAAGCTGGCCAAATGTACATTTTACAAATCCTAATTTTTTTTTAAAAATAACCCACTTTGATAAGATTATTTATTTTTAAGATGATCTCTGTATATGTACTAGCAAAAGTGTGTCTGTTCCAGAATAGGCAAAGATGGTTATATTGCAAACGCTGCTAAAGAAGAGTCTTAGTATTTGCAGCAGACGAGTGTGAATAGTTTGACAAGGGAGCATTATGTGCAGGAGAAGAGTAGAGATTGTATGAAGGTAGGGCTGCAGCTAACGATTATTTTCAAAATCGATTAGTTAGCCGATTATTAAGTTCGATTAATCGGTTAATCAGATTTTTAAAAAAAAGAGAACAGATTCTCCTCCGGTGACCACGTACATTTTAATACACAGTACTAACCTTGATCACGGGGTTCAGACATCAACGCTGCACGCACAGCATGACGAGACGCTCTGATTGGACGAGGCACGCCATTGGTGGCTTGGCGCCTGCGATGTGACGTCAGCAGGAAGCCTGTCCTCCTCCCGCCCCGAGCTCAGGTAGGGTGGAGCAACGTGGTTGCTGTGCGTGTGCGGTACCTGGAGGTCCTCCGGGGAGGAGAAGTGTCGTGCGGCGCAGAGGGGAGCAGAAATGTCGCGCAGCGGGGAAGAGACACGGCGAGCTGCAAGCAGGCAAACTAATCGATGACGTTTTCCAGCATCGATTATAATCGACTTAGTCGATTAATTGTTGCAGCTCTATATGAAGGGAAACAGTATACGGTGAAGAAAATCATTATTTGATCCCCTGCAGATTTTGTAAGTTTGCCCACTTACAAAGAAATCAAAGGTCTATACTTTTTATCATAGGTGTATTTTAAATGATAGAGACAAAATATCAACCAAAAATCCAGAAAAAACACGATACAAATGTTATACATTGAGTTGCAGTTGAGTGAGTAAAATTAAGTATTTGATCCCTTACCACCGAACAATAATTCTGGCTCCCACAGACTGGCTATGTGGTACACAGATTAGTCCTGTCAATTTAAGAAGGTGCTCCTAACGTCAACTTGTTATGTATATAAAAGACACCTGTCCACAGAATCTCTTTCTTCCATTCAAACCTCACCACCATGGGCAAGACCAAAGAGCTGTCAAAGGATGTTGGGGACAAGATTGTAGACCTGCACAAGGCTGGAATGGGCTACAAGACTATCAGCAAAAAGCTTGGTGAGAAGGAAACAACTGTTGGAATGATTATTCACAAATGGAAGGACTAAAAAATAACCATCAATCGCCCTCGGTCTAGAGCTCTATGCAAGATTTCGCCTCATGGGGTAAGGATGATCATGAGAAAAGTGAGGGATCAGCCTAGGACTACACGGGAGGAGCTTGTGAATGATCTCAAGGTAGTTGGGACCACAGTCACCAAACAAACCATTGGTAACACGATACACCGCCATGGACTGAGATCCTGCAGCGCCCGCAAGGTCTGCCTCCTCAAGAAGGCACATGTACAGGCCTGTCTGAAGTCTGCCAATGAACATCTAAATGATTCAGAGAAGGATTGGGAGAAAGTGCTGCGGTCAGATGAGACCAAAATTGAGCTCTTTGACATTAACTTGATTTGCCGTGTTTGGAGGAAGAAAAATGCTGATTATGACCCAAAGAACACCATCCCTACAGTCAAGCTGTCACGCCTGGGTCCCAGCGTGTATGCAACAGGATCTCAGCTACGGAGTTTTAGGGAGAGTTTGACTCAGGGTTGAGTAGTATGACGGCAATTCAGGCTTGAACCTCTGGCGTCACTCACAATCTAACGGTGAGTTAGAGGTTCGTGCATCATATACCGTACTTAAATCAGAGGGACAGTAGTGGCTATTACTTCATAGACCACTAATGAAGGAGTTCATATGATTCATGAAATTAAGATGGGAATTGGACAGATAGCGTCAACTAGGGATGTCCCATACAAGTACTTGTCAAAATGCCCTGTATCGGGCCCGATTCCAATGCTAGCATCGGTATCGGGACATCCCTAGCGTCAACCATCAAAGTAATAGGAGTAGTGCGGTATACGTCATTACTTAAGCAGCAGTAAATACGTATAAGGACGTAATTAATCCACAGGGTGCCACAACACAAAAAGTACTCCAATAGGAATAAAGTCAATGGAAATGACACTTCTAGACCAGTGAAAGGATTTCACAGCATAAGGACTGCAGCTATTGGGTTCAGAGTACTTGCAGTTTGCAGGGTGGTGGTTGCAGAGCGGTGGCTGCTGTAGTAGATCCTCCTGGCAAGCTGTGGAGTGTATAGCAGTCCTGAGGCAATAGGAGGATATGGCAGGTCCCAATGGCTGGTTGGCAGTAGTAGGATATGGAAGATCCCAATGGCTGGTTAGGATGGAGGGTTAGCAGGGCGTTCGACCATCAATAGTGGAACGCCTTGCTAACCTTGCAGGAAACTTTAAATAGCCCGTTAGCGCAGGAAAGTGGATGGGAAGCGTAGCGCCGCTTACGCGTTCCAGGGTGGAACGCATCGGCCGGCGTCATAGTGGGGAGGCGTGACGGCGGTGATACTCTTCCGGGTGCGTTCCACCCTGGAACGCACACTCGCCGCCGGACGTCCCTGGAACCCCTTACACAAGCACGGGGGTGAAAACATTATGCTTTGGGGCTGTTTCTCTGCTAAAGGTACAGGCCGACTTTGCTGCATTGAGGGGCCAATGGACGGGGCCATGTATTGTAAAATCTTGGATGAGAACCTCCTTCCCTCAGCCAGAACACTGAAGATGGGTCTTTCAGCATGACAATGACCCAAAACATACCACCAAGGCAACAAAGCAGTGGCTCAAGAAGAAGCACATTAAGGTCATGGAGTGGCCTAGCCAGTCTTTATAATCTCTTTATAATCCTCTGATTGTGTCTGCGACTCCAAGCCCCAGAAGAAGTCAATTGTGACGTAATGCGCAGGGCGGAGTCTCGCAGACGTGGATTAGAGATTGCATGGTCGAGAGCACAGCTCCTGTTTGATCTGTCTTTGCACCCAGAGAATACGGTGACACGAGAGAGAGTTGTCAAGCATACATTTTTCCCGAAGTTTTATGTCAACTTTCTTCATGTGAGTAGTTTTTTTAAATAAAGGAGTTTTTTAATTTTGCATTTTTACGCTATGGGCTGTTTTTATATTTATTGGATATGGTTGTGATTTTCTGTGCAACGATTGTGGAGAGATGGCCATTGAATAAGATCAATTGGAGATCCTATAAAGCGATTTTAGACCTGCTTAGGTCTACATATAAGGTGAACGGCCCACTGAGAGGGGTGAGCACCTGGGTGATAATTGGAGTTGATGTATGAACTTTGTATAAAGAACTTTTACTGCTGAAGGATAAAGAGTTTGGTGCACTTGGGACAAATCTTGAGCACTTTTATACGTGTGATTCCACATTTGTGCACATCTGAACACGAAATATATGATTGAACCTTCCAGAGGGATGTTATTTACAAGAAGCCATTGTGAACACTTTGATTGCATGTATTGTTTAGCACTTATTTATTATAGAGATTCATTTATTTATTGTTCTAGATGAAGCGCAGCACATACATCATAATTTGACACATTTAGAGGCTAACACTTCTTATAGTGCTTGCAGCTACACAGGGTTTGGCACGAGGTGCTATTTGTCACTGGCCTAGCAAGTCTCCAGACCTTAGTCCTGTTGAAAATGTATGGAGTTTCCAAGCGACAACCAAGAAACCCTAAGGATTTAGAGAAGATCTGTAAAGAAGAGTGGACCAAAATCCCTCCTGAGATGTGTGCAAACCTGGTAACCAACTACAAGAAACGTCTTACCTCTGTGCTTGCCAGTAAGGGTTTCTCCACCAAGTACTAAGTCATGTTTTGCTTGGGGATCAAATACTTATTTTACTCACTGAACTGCAACTCAATTTATAACATTTGTATCATGTGTTTTTTCTGAATTTTTGGTTGATATTCTTTCTCTAGCATTAAAAATACACCAATAATATAAACTGTAGACCTTTCATTCCTTTGTAAGTGGGCAAACGTACAAAATCTGCAGGGGATCAAATAATTATTTGCCACACTGTAAGCAGGAGAGGAGTGGAGATGGTATGAGGGGAAACAGTATTAGCAGAAGAGGAGTGCGGGTTGTACCACGGGGAACAGTAATGCAGGAGAAAATTGCAGAGGCTATGACAGGGTGCAATATGTGCAGGAGTGGAGTGCAGAGGGGATGACTGGGCAGTATGTGCAGGAGAGGAGTGTGGATAGTATGATAGAGAACAGTATATGCAGTGTCAAAGTAAATGAGGTAGCGACTGACTGCTCAGGGGTTAACATACATGAGCTGATACTGGGCACTAATAGGTTATTGTGCATGGGCGGCGGATTGTGTATTGAGGGGATATCATATATGCACTGAGAAAAAGGCACTGAAGGGTTAATGGAGATGTAGCGCTAAGGGGTTAATGCCCATATGATGGGTACAGGTTACTGAGGGGTTAATACATAGCCACTGCAGACTCCTCACTGAGGGGTTAATGCGCATGCTCTTGAAGCTGTTCACTAAGGAAAAATGCACATACACTGCAGACTATTCACAGAGGGCTTAACACACATAAGCTGGGGATAGGTGAACCTCAATCATCTGAGGGGATAATTCACATACACTGCTGGTTACCGATGGTATATTGTACAATCTTTGCTGGCGTAACAACTGGCTATCCTCCTCTTTCAACACTTAATGAAACTTTGCTTCTGCAGACTGACGGAGACTACTTCTGAACTGAGCTTTACTATGAATGCTGAATCAACTTCAGACTGACAGACTTCAGGCAGGCTTTTAGTGAGCTAAAGTGTCTATGGGGAGGACATAAAAACTGTTTATTGTGCAATTGTATGTGGTGGGAGTGTAAATACTGTAAAGAGTCTCAAACTGGAGATTGTGTGTGCACTGAAGGTGGGATACAGCAGCTTTGTTCAGGTAAAATCAAGACTGGAGCCAGAATACCCCAGTGACCAAGTGAAAGCTTTCCACCACAGCTCTCAATGGTTCCTCCTGCTGATGTCCATGGATACAGAATACAGTGACATGGAGGTCAGAAGGAGGAACCAGAGCTGTGAGGACCCAGGAGATTGACACTGGGAAGTGCTGGTTTCCCTGCGGGCTTCTAAGGAAGACACTGAATGAAGCGCCTTTCTGGTGGCAAGGGCAGTGCCAAAGGAAAGTATTCACTGTTTTATTTTACAGGTATGTTTGGGAACTTTTGTTTGAAATTCAACTAACACATATTACTATGTAAGATAGGATATACAAATATATTCTGTATGGTGCCCATAACATGAATTGGTCAAGTCCTTTAAAGCGTGTAAACTAACAGTACTTGTAAAATGCAGGCATCTTGTATTCAAGTACCTGTGTTTGCTTCAGCAGTGAGATATCTTAACTTTACCACTATTAGTTTGCATGATTTGTAGGATCTGACAGTTTTAAAGCACATACAGTTTTTTTTCAAAACAAATCTAACTCCATTTACCACTTTTTATTATCCATAAGGACTGTTAGCATGGATTTAAGTTAACATATTAATATACGTTCACTTTTAGCAGTAGGTGTTTTAAGAAAAAATCATAAGATTATTTAGATTCACACCCAGCTATGTGTTCATTTATTTTTTTCTCATTCATGAAATTGTTAAACAATGTGATTGGATGGGTCATTACATTACACTGCTGTAGATTTAGTTATTTAGCAGTGAAAAAGATACAGTAGTGTTTGTTTACTGTGCTTTCTGTTTTCTTTTTACCCCTCCTTACGACTGATGATAAGGGCTCATGCACATGACCCAAACCCTGCTTTTAAAATGCATATAAATGTCTAAGGTATGAACAAAATGTCTAAGGCAGGGCTCAAAATTTCCACTCGCCCCCCTCGCAATTTGCGAGTGAAAATTGGGAGGGGGCGAGTGGAAATTAAGCCATTGAGTCATACACTCAGTCATGGACCGAGTGCCTGATGACTTGCTCCTGTGCTTCGGCCCACAGCCGTGCATCTTCCCATATAACTTCCTGCCTGTGCACCGAGGATCATGGGAGCTGTAGTTTCACTTTTACAGCACCACCGTGACAGCAGTGGGTGAGTGTGTCACGTAGGGGGTATTGGGTTAGGTTTTATTGCTGCCGTTCAGTGTCTGTCTGTGTGTGTGTGTGTGTGTGTGTGTGTGTGTGTGGCCGGGCACTGCCTCTTTAGGGGACCCTGGTCTGTCATGTGCTGGAGCAGTGCTGAGAACAGGAAGCAGTGATAGAGCTGGTGAGGGATGCTCCTCGTCCACATTATCCACTCTCTGTACCGATCTGGGCACTCAAGGCCTCTGCTAGGGGAGGCAGAAAGGGGCTAGCTATATTAGGATGAAGGTGGAATGATAGACCACTAAATTCATGGACGTCACAATACAGGGGAAGCCCTGGGGTGAACTGGCAGACCACAGGAGGGGCTCCAACAGCTTACTGTGCCACAGGTCCCCTTCATGCAGCCTGAGCTGCAATAACTATGCATGGGACCAGAGTTAGTCCCAAGTGTCAGGCCCCTGCCAGCAGGTAATTGAAGGGGACATAGAGATGGGTTGGGGTGCCATGTGTGTGTTGTGGGTGAATGTGCATGCGTAATGTCCTGTGCATTGTGCTGTGGCTGCATATGTAATGTCCTGTGTTCTTTGTGCTGTGGCTGTATGCGTAATGTCCTGTGCATTGTGCTGTGGCTGCATGCGTAATGTCCTGTGTTCTTTGTGCTGTGGCTGCATGCGTAATGTCCTGTGCTGTGGCTGCATGCGTAATGTCCTGTGCGTTGTTTTGTGGCTGTATGTGTAATGTACTGTGCCCCGTGCATTGTGCTGGTTTGTGTTTGTTTGTGTTATGCAGGGCAACTAGTGGCGAGTAACTTTTCAGGCCTGGCTAGTGGCTCATGACCTGAAATTTTGAGCCTTGGTCTAAGGTATGAACATAATGTTGTTCAGTTATGCTATGTACAATGCATTGACTGTAAACCTTTGGTTTTACATGGAAATGTGACTGTGTGCAGATTGGTCTATTTTCTACTAACATGCATTACCCTGGCTTACATGCAAGAGACTGTACAAGAGCATTATGGAGTTACACTATAAAAATAAGTAAATGTTTGTGTGCATTGACACAGAATAATCGCAGTGAATCACCAGCACACACAAAATGCAGTTTAAATTCTTCGTTGATATGTTTATTAAAGAATGTCACATCATGTCATCAGAGGCTAACGTTTCGGCACCTCGCAGGGACCATTTATCAGAGCGACATAGTGACAACACATCCAAGTGACCACCAAGTATATATACACATTAGACCCGGTGCATGAAAAAACATCCCATGACGCCATCTCCTGCCAGAATTCAAATATATACAAATCAAAAATAGTATAAAAATAACAAACATATGAAAGAAGAACCCATATCCCACAATGGCATTGTGTAGACATCCAAACTCGTGCAAAATACTGTCAAAATGCCCTGTATCGGGCCCGATTCCAATGCTAGCATCGGTATCGGGACATCCCTAGCGTCAACCATCAAAGTAATAGGAGTAGTGCGGTATACGTCATTACTTAAGCAGCAGTAAATACGTATAAGGACGTAATTAATCCACAGGGTGCCACAACACAAAAAGTACTCCAATAGGAATAAAGTCAATGGAAATGACACTTCTAGACCAGTGAAAGGATTTCACAGCATAAGGACTGCAGCTATTGGGTTCAGAGTACTTGCAGTTTGCAGGGTGGTGGTTGCAGAGCGGTGGCTGCTGTAGTAGATCCTCCTGGCAAGCTGTGGAGTGTATAGCAGTCCTGAGGCAATAGGAGGATATGGCAGGTCCCAATGGCTGGTTGGCAGTAGTAGGATATGGAAGATCCCAATGGCTGGTTAGGATGGAGGGTTAGCAGGGCGTTCGACCATCAATAGTGGAACGCCTTGCTAACCTTGCAGGAAACTTTAAATAGCCCGTTAGCGCAGGAAAGTGGATGGGAAGCGTAGCGCCGCTTACGCGTTCCAGGGTGGAACGCATCGGCCGGCGTCATAGTGGGGAGGCGTGACGGCGGTGATACTCTTCCGGGTGCGTTCCACCCTGGAACGCACACTCGCCGCCGGACGTCCCTGGAACCCCTTACACAAGCACGGGGGTGAAAACATTATGCTTTGGGGCTGTTTCTCTGCTAAAGGTACAGGCCGACTTTGCTGCATTGAGGGGCCAATGGACGGGGCCATGTATTGTAAAATCTTGGATGAGAACCTCCTTCCCTCAGCCAGAACACTGAAGATGGGTCTTTCAGCATGACAATGACCCAAAACATACCACCAAGGCAACAAAGCAGTGGCTCAAGAAGAAGCACATTAAGGTCATGGAGTGGCCTAGCCAGTCTTTATAATCTCTTTATAATCCTCTGATTGTGTCTGCGACTCCAAGCCCCAGAAGAAGTCAATTGTGACGTAATGCGCAGGGCGGAGTCTCGCAGACGTGGATTAGAGATTGCATGGTCGAGAGCACAGCTCCTGTTTGATCTGTCTTTGCACCCAGAGAATACGGTGACACGAGAGAGAGTTGTCAAGCATACATTTTTCCCGAAGTTTTATGTCAACTTTCTTCATGTGAGTAGTTTTTTTAAATAAAGGAGTTTTTTAATTTTGCATTTTTACGCTATGGGCTGTTTTTATATTTATTGGATATGGTTGTGATTTTCTGTGCAACGATTGTGGAGAGATGGCCATTGAATAAGATCAATTGGAGATCCTATAAAGCGATTTTAGACCTGCTTAGGTCTACATATAAGGTGAACGGCCCACTGAGAGGGGTGAGCACCTGGGTGATAATTGGAGTTGATGTATGAACTTTGTATAAAGAACTTTTACTGCTGAAGGATAAAGAGTTTGGTGCACTTGGGACAAATCTTGAGCACTTTTATACGTGTGATTCCACATTTGTGCACATCTGAACACGAAATATATGATTGAACCTTCCAGAGGGATGTTATTTACAAGAAGCCATTGTGAACACTTTGATTGCATGTATTGTTTAGCACTTATTTATTATAGAGATTCATTTATTTATTGTTCTAGATGAAGCGCAGCACATACATCATAATTTGACACATTTAGAGGCTAACACTTCTTATAGTGCTTGCAGCTACACAGGGTTTGGCACGAGGTGCTATTTGTCACTGGCCTAGCAAGTCTCCAGACCTTAGTCCTGTTGAAAATGTATGGAGTTTCCAAGCGACAACCAAGAAACCCTAAGGATTTAGAGAAGATCTGTAAAGAAGAGTGGACCAAAATCCCTCCTGAGATGTGTGCAAACCTGGTAACCAACTACAAGAAACGTCTTACCTCTGTGCTTGCCAGTAAGGGTTTCTCCACCAAGTACTAAGTCATGTTTTGCTTGGGGATCAAATACTTATTTTACTCACTGAACTGCAACTCAATTTATAACATTTGTATCATGTGTTTTTTCTGAATTTTTGGTTGATATTCTTTCTCTAGCATTAAAAATACACCAATAATATAAACTGTAGACCTTTCATTCCTTTGTAAGTGGGCAAACGTACAAAATCTGCAGGGGATCAAATAATTATTTGCCACACTGTAAGCAGGAGAGGAGTGGAGATGGTATGAGGGGAAACAGTATTAGCAGAAGAGGAGTGCGGGTTGTACCACGGGGAACAGTAATGCAGGAGAAAATTGCAGAGGCTATGACAGGGTGCAATATGTGCAGGAGTGGAGTGCAGAGGGGATGACTGGGCAGTATGTGCAGGAGAGGAGTGTGGATAGTATGATAGAGAACAGTATATGCAGTGTCAAAGTAAATGAGGTAGCGACTGACTGCTCAGGGGTTAACATACATGAGCTGATACTGGGCACTAATAGGTTATTGTGCATGGGCTGCGGATTGTGTATTGAGGGGATATCATATATGCACTGAGAAAAAGGCACTGAAGGGTTAATGGAGATGTAGCGCTAAGGGGTTAATGCCCATATGATGGGTACAGGTTACTGAGGGGTTAATACATAGCCACTGCAGACTCCTCACTGAGGGGTTAATGCGCATGCTCTTGAAGCTGTTCACTAAGGAAAAATGCACATACACTGCAGACTATTCACAGAGGGCTTAACACACATAAGCTGGGGATAGGTGAACCTCAATCATCTGAGGGGATAATTCACATACACTGCTGGTTACCGATGGTATATTGTACAATCTTTGCTGGCGTAACAACTGGCTATCCTCCTCTTTCAACACTTAATGAAACTTTGCTTCTGCAGACTGACGGAGACTACTTCTGAACTGAGCTTTACTATGAATGCTGAATCAACTTCAGACTGACAGACTTCAGGCAGGCTTTTAGTGAGCTAAAGTGTCTATGGGGAGGACATAAAAACTGTTTATTGTGCAATTGTATGTGGTGGGAGTGTAAATACTGTAAAGAGTCTCAAACTGGAGATTGTGTGTGCACTGAAGGTGGGATACAGCAGCTTTGTTCAGGTAAAATCAAGACTGGAGCCAGAATACCCCAGTGACCAAGTGAAAGCTTTCCACCACAGCTCTCAATGGTTCCTCCTGCTGATGTCCATGGATACAGAATACAGTGACATGGAGGTCAGAAGGAGGAACCAGAGCTGTGAGGACCCAGGAGATTGACACTGGGAAGTGCTGGTTTCCCTGCGGGCTTCTAAGGAAGACACTGAATGAAGCGCCTTTCTGGTGGCAAGGGCAGTGCCAAAGGAAAGTATTCACTGTTTTATTTTACAGGTATGTTTGGGAACTTTTGTTTGAAATTCAACTAACACATATTACTATGTAAGATAGGATATACAAATATATTCTGTATGGTGCCCATAACATGAATTGGTCAAGTCCTTTAAAGCGTGTAAACTAACAGTACTTGTAAAATGCAGGCATCTTGTATTCAAGTACCTGTGTTTGCTTCAGCAGTGAGATATCTTAACTTTACCACTATTAGTTTGCATGATTTGTAGGATCTGACAGTTTTAAAGCACATACAGTTTTTTTTCAAAACAAATCTAACTCCATTTACCACTTTTTATTATCCATAAGGACTGTTAGCATGGATTTAAGTTAACATATTAATATACGTTCACTTTTAGCAGTAGGTGTTTTAAGAAAAAATCATAAGATTATTTAGATTCACACCCAGCTATGTGTTCATTTATTTTTTTCTCATTCATGAAATTGTTAAACAATGTGATTGGATGGGTCATTACATTACACTGCTGTAGATTTAGTTATTTAGCAGTGAAAAAGATACAGTAGTGTTTGTTTACTGTGCTTTCTGTTTTCTTTTTACCCCTCCTTACGACTGATGATAAGGGCTCATGCACATGACCCAAACCCTGCTTTTAAAATGCATATAAATGTCTAAGGTATGAACAAAATGTCTAAGGCAGGGCTCAAAATTTCCACTCGCCCCCCTCGCAATTTGCGAGTGAAAATTGGGAGGGGGCGAGTGGAAATTAAGCCATTGAGTCATACACTCAGTCATGGACCGAGTGCCTGATGACTTGCTCCTGTGCTTCGGCCCACAGCCGTGCATCTTCCCATATAACTTCCTGCCTGTGCACCGAGGATCATGGGAGCTGTAGTTTCACTTTTACAGCACCACCGTGACAGCAGTGGGTGAGTGTGTCACGTAGGGGGTATTGGGTTAGGTTTTATTGCTGCCGTTCAGTGTCTGTCTGTGTGTGTGTGTGTGTGTGTGTGTGTGTGTGTGGCCGGGCACTGCCTCTTTAGGGGACCCTGGTCTGTCATGTGCTGGAGCAGTGCTGAGAACAGGAAGCAGTGATAGAGCTGGTGAGGGATGCTCCTCGTCCACATTATCCACTCTCTGTACCGATCTGGGCACTCAAGGCCTCTGCTAGGGGAGGCAGAAAGGGGCTAGCTATATTAGGATGAAGGTGGAATGATAGACCACTAAATTCATGGACGTCACAATACAGGGGAAGCCCTGGGGTGAACTGGCAGACCACAGGAGGGGCTCCAACAGCTTACTGTGCCACAGGTCCCCTTCATGCAGCCTGAGCTGCAATAACTATGCATGGGACCAGAGTTAGTCCCAAGTGTCAGGCCCCTGCCAGCAGGTAATTGAAGGGGACATAGAGATGGGTTGGGGTGCCATGTGTGTGTTGTGGGTGAATGTGCATGCGTAATGTCCTGTGCATTGTGCTGTGGCTGCATATGTAATGTCCTGTGTTCTTTGTGCTGTGGCTGTATGCGTAATGTCCTGTGCATTGTGCTGTGGCTGCATGCGTAATGTCCTGTGTTCTTTGTGCTGTGGCTGCATGCGTAATGTCCTGTGCTGTGGCTGCATGCGTAATGTCCTGTGCGTTGTTTTGTGGCTGTATGTGTAATGTACTGTGCCCCGTGCATTGTGCTGGTTTGTGTTTGTTTGTGTTATGCAGGGCAACTAGTGGCGAGTAACTTTTCAGGCCTGGCTAGTGGCTCATGACCTGAAATTTTGAGCCTTGGTCTAAGGTATGAACATAATGTTGTTCAGTTATGCTATGTACAATGCATTGACTGTAAACCTTTGGTTTTACATGGAAATGTGACTGTGTGCAGATTGGTCTATTTTCTACTAACATGCATTACCCTGGCTTACATGCAAGAGACTGTACAAGAGCATTATGGAGTTACACTATAAAAATAAGTAAATGTTTGTGTGCATTGACACAGAATAATCGCAGTGAATCACCAGCACACACAAAATGCAGTTTAAATTCTTCGTTGATATGTTTATTAAAGAATGTCACATCATGTCATCAGAGGCTAACGTTTCGGCACCTCGCAGGGACCATTTATCAGAGCGACATAGTGACAACACATCCAAGTGACCACCAAGTATATATACACATTAGACCCGGTGCATGAAAAAACATCCCATGACGCCATCTCCTGCCAGAATTCAAATATATACAAATCAAAAATAGTATAAAAATAACAAACATATGAAAGAAGAACCCATATCCCACAATGGCATTGTGTAGACATCCAAACTCGTGCAAAATACCTATACATCAGCGTCCCTTGTTGTCACCAGTTTATTGGGGTCCATATTCCTCCCATCTCATTTCTGCTCAATGGCCAACTTCATTGTAACGCCCGCAGGGGATCCGGATCGCGGCGTCTGCGTTCCAGAGTGGAACGCGGAAGTCAGCGGCCGTCCGTGCGCTCCACCCCGCTCAGCGGCAAGCTATTTAAACGCAGTCGGGAGACTGACACGGCGTTCCACAATTGCGGATTAGCACCCTGCAGCCTCCCGACGACTCTACCCACAAGTGCTTCGCCCGGACATCATACACAGCGGTATACTGAACGGCCTGGAACCCGCTCTCCAACGCCAGCACTCCTCCATCAGCGACACCTGCCTAACCAGGAACCATACAGCAAGGATCCGAATCTTCACTGCCAGCACCCCTCCGGATCCTGTCCTCTTAACCGGAAGTACCCTACTGAGGGATTACGCAGTATAATTCAAAAAAGAAGGTTCCCCAAACAAAGAAATCCCTATATTGGAGCTGATCAGGTAAACGGGTGACACAAAATGGTAAGGATGTATAAAAAAATATATTTAATGACAATTAAAGAAAAATACACATAGGATCCAATATAACAAGACATCTAAAAACAAGTAAAAAGACATCCCCTTGAAATTCCACTTATAATAATACGAGTGATAATCTAGAGACCACCTCAGTGGTAAATAGTCACTAATATATACACATTGATGTGTTTTAAAGACGGATACAATGTATCAGAGCGTACTCACAACCTGTGTGGTTTGCGATGAGGGACAGTCCTTGTAGGGTCCCCTGTTTAAACGTGGATGGAGTAAATTCTGTGAGGTGTATCTTAGTGTGGGATTGTGACTCCAGATAGTAGTTATCCTTGTTTGTCTGGAGGCTCCGATGAGCGTGTCACTCCCTGCTCAATTGAGCTCACACTGATCAGCGGGTGTCGATCACTTCTAATCCAGAAAATAATCTGGAGGTTGTTTCCAGCATGTGCGGCCGCACAGCGAAGTGAATAAAGACACACTGGGCTGAAAGGTGGATGGTAGGATGGAGCAACCTCAGCCCACAAGCTGTTCTCAATCTCGGTTCAGTTTCCTACAGATTTCACTGCAGTTACGAGATAACAGCGGTTAAAGTGTTTTCGTTCCGTCCTGTCAATTGACAATGAGAAAGTTGTTTCCTTCACTCGACCGTGGGTGAGGTAAAGCGGGTATCCAAGGGGAGTCTGAAACACACGCTGACCCTTACGCGTTTCCCCCCAAACCACTGGGGCTTCCTCAGAGGGGCGTGTGATTACGCAGTATACCTTACTACCATCCTACTTGACTTTTCGCAACCCAGTGACTGCTTGCATACTAGTTGCTATTAGTATCGGGTGTTATATTTACAGGAGGAACATATCTTATGTAAATTGTTATACCTTTGTTAACGTTACGTTCTATAGTTTGGGTCTATGAATTAATAGTCCACCCTTAACCAATACCAAGAGAAATATACGGCAGATGATGCTGTAACCTCTAACTTTCCGTCCAGTCTGAGAGTGACGCCAGGGGTTAAGACTGAGTAGCCGTTTCTCCTCCTTGTATCTCTGGTTAAGTGCTATACTGTCCTACCGCAGCTGAGATCCAAAACCTAGACGATTAGGGGGTGCCTGACCTTAATGTCACTTCTGTGCTTCTGGTACCTCTTTTTAAATGGATTAATAGTCTTTCCTACGTAAACAAGAGAACTGGGACAGTTTAGAATGTATATACATTGATCATTATTGCAATTGTAATACCCGGGGATCAAATATTTATTTCCTCTATAGGGATGGGTAAACTAATCGCCTACTATAATTGAATTACATATTTTGCATTTGAAGCACCCCTTACTGGATGAAAAGCTAAATCTGGGAGATTCATGTTTGCTAATGGGGTCTGCTGTGACCAGCTAGTCTCTGATCGATTTATTTATTGAATAGATGACATGTGGTGTCTGTTTTACAACTGATGCGAGTGACTTACCAGCCTGAAGGATACAGTTGTTTTGGCCAAATATTTTTCTTTTATTGCGTGACTCTTATATGTATATTGTAACTGTGTTTCACAATCATCAGTGTCAGAACAAATACGTATGACCCTTAGAAATTGTGATATTGGAAGTGTATCCTTTAGTCTCTCAGGATGTACACTGTGGTAGTTCAGTAATGTGTTGCGGTCGGTTGGCTTATTGTAGAGGGAAGTGGACAGTCACCCTTGGCCTTTATTTTCACATCAAGGAATGATATGGAGTTGTGTGACATCTCGGGGTAAAAGACGATCCCTATTGTGATGGAATTAAAAAATAAGACAAACGTATGAGCAGCCTCCTGCGTTCCTGTTCATATTACAAAAATTTTGTCAATGTGCCTTGCCCACATTTTTTACGTATTTGAAGTGATCAGATGGGAAGATATGCTCCTCCTCCATGGGATTGCAGGTGGTACATAATGCAATAAATTAAACATACATAAATACACAAGAGAAATTGAAATTGGCCACAGCACTTTTATTGGTTTAAATTAAATCAACTTTATTTAAAATACCAAACCATCAATCTCAAAATATTAATCAACCAACAATTGCTTAGCCACTACGACTCGAGCAATACCATTATGAAGGACTGTACACCAATTAACTTCTCTGTCATGTTGACGGTGACAAACCACATAAAAAGCCGTGACATATATAAATAAAAAAAAGGAGGGGGGAGGGGGAGCTCACTGCGCTGTGAGTCCAGCCGAGTGACCTCTGATCCTCAGGAGCCATCCTTTTAAAGAGAGAGGATGAGCCCTCAGAACATTCCAGAAGCTGGACAAGCATTTTCCCGCCCAAACAGGTAAGGAAATTCTTAAAGGGGTAATGCTCTTAAAGGGGCAAAAACTTAAATAGGGAGATGAGAAGAAATAGGGAGAAGTAGGGACCAACGCAAACCCATGTTAGTGGCCACAAATTAATTGTCGGCCCCTTATCCATGGGATTGTAGGCTGTACATAATACAATAAATTAAACATACATAAATAAATACACAAAATAAATACACAAGAGACACCATCTGGATTGAAATTGGCTGTGGCACTTTTATTGGTTTAAAATCAACTTTGTTCAAAATATTAATCAACCAACAATTGCTTAGCCACTACGACTCAAGCAATACCATCATGAAGGACTGTACACAATTAAGTCCTCCCACCAGCCGGGATTGCTAACCAGCAATAACGGCACCACCACCAGCCGCGGCCTTTTCGATGCAAGATTGCAAATCTAAATTTAATATGTCTAAAGTAGGGATGCACCGATACCACTTTTTTGGGTCTGAGTACGAGTACCGATACTTTTTCTCCGTCGTCTCCGTCTGCTTCATCCCCTCGTGTCACAGCCTAGTCATCTGTCAATGCCGGCCTCTTCTCATGCTGATTGGCCGATTGGATGATTGACAGGCTTCCCCACCAATCACGAGTGAGGACAGAGGAATTGCCTCTTCTCACGCTGATTGGCCGATTGGATGATTGACAGGCTTCCCCACCAATCACGAGTGAGTACAGAGGAATAGAAGGCGGAGTCTGCTTTCGTCCGTTCGCCCGTGGAGAAGGAGATCGCGGCCATCTTGAATGAATGCAGACGTGGTCCTGTGTGCTGTGTGCAGCGGTGGATGATGGCGGACACAGGTACTCGTTTTAGACATCCGAGCATTTGCACGAGTACGAGTACTCATGCAAATACTCGGTATCGCGGCCGATACCGATGCTTGTATCGGTATCGGTGCATCCCTAGTCTAAAGCAATATCTGATAAATGAACCCCATCTTGACGGTATAAACCAGGGATGGCCAAACTCCGGCCCTCCAGCTGTGGTGAAACATCAAATCCCATGAAGCATCTCTCTCCAAGTCATGTCTGTAGCTGTGAGAATCTTGCAAAGCCTCCAAAGCTGGAGGGCCATAGTTTGGCCATCCCTGGTATAAACCATCTAAACCACCTTCCAATTAATAGTGCCTGAACGAAAATCCCCCTATGAGTGGCATACATTTTTCCAAAGCCTGATTAATACGCTTCCTCGTTTTTTCAAAATGCCTGGATAAGGGGGAACCAAGCCATGCCAAACGTGACACAATGTCAGAAAAAACAGAAAAAAGAATACAATGTGGAAATATGTTCTGAATGTAATGTAGGTCATAATTCATTCTAAAAAGCAAATCTAGAGTTCTAACTTTACCAATGTCACCCCCCCCCAAACGAAAAAATAATAATACCAGGGGTTGGCCATGCTTAAAATAAAGAAGACAAAATGAAAAATAGATGAAACCAACTCAAACCTCTAACGCCCTTCCAGTAACTATAAAAGCGGCAGGATCCATACCCAAATTCACGATGAGCTGCTCTTTTATGTGCCCAAAATATGCAGGAATGTCCGATGATCCAAATAAAAGCTTTCCTACCTAAAAATTAAATAGACAGGTTAGGCCGGACATACAATTTATATCGCTGAGAATCCCACCTCCCAATCCTTTTAAATTATAGTTTAATCTAAACCCAATTTCGCCGCCTCTGTTGCTGCACCAATTCTGAAGGAATGGGAAGAAATTTTTAAATGACTCAAACCCAGGACAGAAAGGCAGTTACATAAAACTGAATCAAATTGAAATTTAGTCATAGGAGACAGATCTGTATGCATTAAAAAATTACCGGAAGACCTGGGTCTAATGGACAGATAAATGTTTAATAGCGGATACCGGACAAATCGATAACTCTGGACTAGCATGTAAATGAATCCATTGCCCATGACCCAATTGGTCAGATTTAGATTTTTTTATGTGAATAGAAATAGGGGGATCAGAAAACAAAACATCATCAAACATAATACCTGACCCACCTTTTTTTATTACACAGGACCATCTCAGAAATCCGAAGGGCAGCAAAAAACATTAAAATGAAGGCAGTATTAAATAAAACAGATTCAAAAGGAGAGAATCAAATGGAAGAGGTACACGCACATAGTTGCTTTAGCAGGTCCACAAAAATCATCTAGATCATGAACTACATTATCCAAATCAGACTCAAAAACTAAAACCCACTCAAGAAAGTAAGAAAATGATTCAAAATAATAACAAGAAAGGGAACAGCCGATAGGCAAACATTTATCAAAATAGAAACACTTGTCAAAATAAAAACCCAGCGAATTAAAAGCTTCTGGAGCAATTGAAAGTAATCTAAACGCTCACTTAATGTCGACTTTTGCCATAAGGGCCCAGCTATCAAAACGTCTAAACTTATCAACAGCTAAATCAAACGAGGCATAGGATACCTACACCAAAGAGTCATCAGTTTCATCATTCAGCAATCCACCTTTAGGATAAGATAAATGATCAATCAGCTTAAAAGAATTAGGCTTTTTTTTAGGGACCAAACCTAAAGGAGATATGCAAAAGTTCTTGAAAGGATGAGAGGCCAGCAATTCTACCTGCAACTAATTCTTTGAAGATTTTTTCTTCAACAATGTGAGAAAAATCATCCACCAATTTCAGTTTTTTTAAAACTATTGAACAACCTGTACCATTAAAAGTAGGGAGCTTAAAACCAAAAGAGAAGCCCTCAATTGACAGTTGGGCATTTTATCCGTGTACTGTTCCTTGGCTGGTCCCTGTAAATCTTTGTCTTCAGTCTGTCCCTATCCTTGGCTTGTCCATGGAAATCTTTGTCTTTGGTACCTATCCGTTGGATTGTCCCTGGAAGTCCTAGTCATCCGCCTGTCCCTGACCTTTGTTTTGTCTGTTGTGTGGGTGTCTGCAACCTGTCCAGAACTCTGGCCTTGTCAACCATTCTTGGCTGTTAGATTAGTTGGGTGAACCTAGGGATTGTGACCTGGGGTCAGCACACAGCCAAGTCCATCTTCACCATCAGGAACACCGGCTGGCCCTTAGATTCCACATCCTGGGGGACCCTATGCCACCTACCTAGCATTGCTGCACCTAGTACCTTGACCTACTAGTCTATCTTTCTCCCACTGACTCATTCAGTTCCCTGCTCTATTCTCTGCTTGTACTCCAGCTCTGGGAGTCGTTAGCCTACACTGCTTGGACCCTTTTCTCTTAAGTGTCCCTGCCACTGTAGTAGAAAGGGTCCACATACCTGATTCCAATTTATACCCGTGAGCCCCGATCCGTGGCAGACCCACTTTTACGCTCTCTTTTCCTTTCTCAAGTATTAATCAATGTATCCATCACATTTTGTATTACCACTCCCATCAGGGATTGTTGGTCCATATCTATCCATATTCCTCGTCTGTTGATACACAAATGTTCAACCTACTCACCTCATGATATACCACTATATACTTTATTAATAATAAGC
>NW_017307666.1:8292-18796 GCF_000935625.1 Nanorana parkeri | reverse complement strand
AGTATATAGTGGTATATCATGAGGTGAGTAGGTTGAACATTTGTCTTTTGACAGGCGATGAATACGGATGGATATGGACCGTAATATACAGTTTACACAAGGTACACAAGGGCATAAATCCTGTGACATTTAACCTATTGTGTCAGGCACCAACTCCGTCACACAGCCACTAGCAAAATTAATTGACTATGACCTACAACCACTGGTCAAGTAACTTCCATCATAGGTGAGAGGATTCACCTCCCCCACCCCCTTTATTCTTCCCCTCTGTGCTTTCCTGTCATGTTTAGCTTGAGCCACAGCGGCTGCATCTGACAGCTTTGTGTCACCGTTCTGACCGCTGCCTAGCAACATGGAGACTCTGAAGGCGGGTCTGCCACCTCCTGCGCATGCGCTGTCTCTCTCTGAATCCCGTCCAGGATCGCACTGACCGCTTCACCCTGCTCTCCACGATACATGCGTCTCCATGACAACAGGGGATACTTGCCACCCGGTGTAATGGGCAGTTCTTTGTTCATACAAATTAGATTTTTAATCTCGGATGTATAGGTTTTCTACATGAATTTGGATGTTTACACAATGCCATTATGGGATATAGGTTCTTCTTTCATATGTTTGTTCTTTTTATACTATTTTTGATTTGTATATATTTGAATTCTGGCAGGAGATTATGTCATTATGACATCATGAGACGTTTTTTCATGCATCTGGTCTGATGTGAATATATACTTGGTGTTCACTTGTATATGTTGTCACTATGTCGCTCTGATGAATGGCCCCTGCGAGGTCCCGAAACATTGGCCTCTGATGACATGATGTGACATTCTTTAATAAACATATCAAAGAAGAATTGAAACTGCATTTTGTGTGTGCTGGTGATTCACTGCAATTACTTGGATTTTTGCACGGCGCCATCTGTGCGATCACCACAAGCTTCACTAATATTGTGAGGTTGTAAGACTGCAAGGAGTGCAGGTGGCTCTTGGAAACTACATTGACACAGTATGACGCATGAAATTGCATGTTGACACATGTTGGAGCATGTATATTAATTCACAAGAAATGCAGCATTTAACGGTATATCTTCTAATTAAAAATATTTATGAGAGGTTAATAAAAATGGCTGTGCGCATGAGCCCTGTAAAACTAGACATGTTAAAGCCGAATTCTGGTCAGCTTAAAAAAAATTAAATACCTTACTTCAGAGTCCTGCAGGAGCCGTCACTCCTGTCTTCTTTGCTCCTTCCTCAGAATGTGGGTGGAACCTCTAACTCATCATGTGCAATCTAGGATCAGTGGTAGCACTGGTCATGCATTGTACATGATGATGTTGGCCAGAGGGAAGACAATGCAACCGGAGAAGAGGCATGTCATTGAGCACTGGTCATCAATACCGGGAAAGGCGAGGAGGAAGCCTACAGGACTGTGTAGTAAGGCATTTAATCCTCTCTATTGGAGCCCCGTAGACTAAACAAACATATCCTGTATATATTAGAGGTAGGAGGCCACCTACATTTGTTAAAAAAATTTTAAGCTTTCTGGAGTTCAGCCTTTTTTTCAGCACTTGAGAATTTTTATTACAGTATAGTCTTGTAGTATTCGGTTGCAGCTTCCATTTGGTTATAAATGTTGTCATTTCCTTTTTAGCATGTTGGAGATTTGGGCAATATTTTAGCTAGTGATGATGGGAGAGCAGCATTTAGACTTGAAAATGAAAGGGTAAAGGTAAGAATCTTGGATGTTTTATCCATATTTTAATCTCGCATAAAGTCTTCAAAGATTTGTTTAAATACGCCACTTTTTGTCTGTACTTCATCAATGAGTCTTTGTGGTATTCTAGTCCTATGTTTAAGTACTAATGCAGAGCTGTATTATCCTCTAACAAATCTTTACAACATAGTCAAATCTTAAGCTGAGCAGTTCTGTTTTTGGAAAATGCATATTAATGGATTACAGAACTGCTGCAGCAATGACTGGTGTATCTGGTGCTGTTTTTGGAATGCAGTTAATGGTAAATTCCCAAAAGGAGGAACATACATTGTTCTGTGAATATAATTTTAGCTCCCAGTGATCTGTAAGCAGTGATTACTGTTCATTTCGGCAGCGGAATGTATAGTGACTGGCAAGCTGCCTAGACAGTATTTGAAAAAATCATCTTTCATTTAAAAAATAACAATGCCTAAAAACCAGACACCCCGGGGTGCCTGACTTCAATCCAGAAATGTCAACATCATTCAAACAACCTCCTCTGAACCTAGGTCATCCTGAAACCTTCCCACTCTTTGACTGGACAGTGAAAGGAGAAGCAGCCCAGTAATGAGCTAATCTCTTTGTCACCCTGCTTACTCTTCCCATGCTCCTTGCCAGCACATTAGCTGATTTTCCCATACTCTAGCTTTAGATTTTACCTATACAGGGACTGCAAGAGGTTAATTACCAGATCACTGCTGTGCTGGCGTTTAGAAAATGAAACGCCGTATCTCTTATTGATAGAAAATTAGACCAAAAATCTATAAAATTTTAGACCAAAATAGAAGCTGGATTTTTCAAGGATTCTTTGTCCTGTACAAGCTAATTATTTGATATACAGTGAGGAAAATATTTATTTGATCCCCTGCAGATTTTGTAAGTTTTCCCACTTACAAAGAAATGAAAGGTCTATCATTTTTATCATCACTGTGAAGAAAACATAAAAAAGATCACAGATCTAAGTGCAGTATAAAAGTGATTGTTTAATAAGGTTAAAAGTAATGCACTTACAGGATATTAAAAAAACATCTCGCCTGTCAGATGAAAGTCCCATCTCAGCTGCTGGTCCAAGATTGTTATCAGGATATGGAGAGAGCAGAGTACAGTTTAGTCCAGAAAGATTCCAGAACACCTGTGCTGGAAGACACAGGTCTGATCCAGTGGCTGAGCACGGTTGTGGCTGGTTTTTATGTTTTCTTCAACAGTGCTGTTACATGGATGTTTCCCTATCCAACTAACCAGGCTGCAGGACCAGTGCACACATCTTCTCTGGATTAATTACCAGTATAACTGGAGCTCCTTTGATACTATCAATAAATGGTCCATAAACAATCGATCTAGTTGCGCAAGTTGATGACTTCTGTTTTATATTATTTTTATCATGGGTGTATTTTAATTTGATAGAGACAGAATATCAACCAAAAATAAAGAGAAAACACATGATACAAATGTTATAAATTGAGTTGCAGTTCAGTGAGTAAAATTAAGTATTTGATCCCTTACCAACCAACAATAATTCTGGCTCCCACAGACTGGCTATGTGGTACACAGATTAGTCCTGTCAATTTAAGAAGGTGCTCCTAACGACAACTCGTTATGTATATAAAAGACCCCTATCCACAGAATCTTTTTCTTCCATTCAAACCTCACCACCATGGGCAAGACCAAAGAGATGTCAAAGGACGTTAGGGACAAGGTTGTAGAACTGCACAAGACTGGAATGGGCTACAAGACTATCAGCAAGAAGCTTGGTGAGAAGGAAACAACTGTTGGATCGATTATTCGCAAATGTAAGAAATACAAAATAACCATCAATCGCCCTCGGTCTGGAGCTCAATGCAAGATTTTGCCTCAGGAGAAAAGTGAGGGATCAGCCCAGAACTACATGGTTGGGAGCTTTTCAATGATCTCAAGGCAGTTGGAACCACAGTCACCAAACAAAACATTGGTAACACGATACATCGCCATGGATTAAGATCCCGCAGCGCCCGTAAGGTCCTCCTCAAGAAGGCACATGTACAGGCCTGTCTGAAGTTTGCCAATGAACATCTAAATGATTCAGAGAACGATTGGGAGAAAGTGCTGCGGTCAGATGAGACCAAAATTGAGCTCTTTGCCATTAACTCGACTCGCCGTGTTTGGAGGAAGAAAAATGCTGACTATGACCCTAAGAACACCATCCCTACAGTCAAGCATGGAGGTGGAAACATTATGCTTTGGGGCTGTTTCTCTGCTAAAGGTACATGCCGACCTTGCCGCATTGAGGGGCCAATGGACGGGGCCATATATTGTAAAATCTTGGCTGAGAACCTCCTTCCCTCAGCCAGAACACTGAAGATGGGTCGTGGATGGGTCTTTCAGCATGACAATGACCCAAAACATACCACCAAGGCAACAAAGCAGTGGCTCAAGAAGAAGCACGTTAAGGTCATGGAGTGGCCTAGTCAGTCTCCAGACCTTAATCCTATAGAAAATTTATGGAGGGAGCTGAAACTTCGAGTTGCCAAGCGACAGCCAAGAAACCTTAAAGGGTTATTAGTGTGTTTTTGTATATATCTACTGCTAGCAAGCAGTAGATATATGCAAAAACGTAAAAAAAAACAAAAAACACGTTTTCAAACAGGTTTAAACTTACCTGTGTCTTTTGCCGCACACTCCCGTCCTAACATCTGAAGAGTCTCAGGCGGCCGCAAAGGATCTTGGGGCGGGTGCATGCGCAGTTCAGATTCCAGAAAGATTCCAGAACACCTGTGCTGGAAGACACAGGTCTGATCCAGTGGCTGAGCACGGTTGTGGCTGGTTTTTATGTTTTCTTCAACAGTGCTGTTACATGGATGTTTCCCTATCCAACTAACCAGGCTGCAGGACCAGTGCACACATCTTCTCTGGATTAATTACCAGTATAACTGGAGCTCCTTTGATACTATCAATAAATGGTCCATAAACAATCGATCTAGTTGCGCAAGTTGATGACTTCTGTTTTATATTATTTTTATCATGGGTGTATTTTAATTTGATAGAGACAGAATATCAACCAAAAATAAAGAGAAAACACATGATACAAATGTTATAAATTGAGTTGCAGTTCAGTGAGTAAAATTAAGTATTTGATCCCTTACCAACCAACAATAATTCTGGCTCCCACAGACTGGCTATGTGGTACACAGATTAGTCCTGTCAATTTAAGAAGGTGCTCCTAACGACAACTCGTTATGTATATAAAAGACCCCTATCCACAGAATCTTTTTCTTCCATTCAAACCTCACCACCATGGGCAAGACCAAAGAGATGTCAAAGGACGTTAGGGACAAGGTTGTAGAACTGCACAAGACTGGAATGGGCTACAAGACTATCAGCAAGAAGCTTGGTGAGAAGGAAACAACTGTTGGATCGATTATTCGCAAATGTAAGAAATACAAAATAACCATCAATCGCCCTCGGTCTGGAGCTCAATGCAAGATTTTGCCTCAGGAGAAAAGTGAGGGATCAGCCCAGAACTACATGGTTGGGAGCTTTTCAATGATCTCAAGGCAGTTGGAACCACAGTCACCAAACAAAACATTGGTAACACGATACATCGCCATGGATTAAGATCCCGCAGCGCCCGTAAGGTCCTCCTCAAGAAGGCACATGTACAGGCCTGTCTGAAGTTTGCCAATGAACATCTAAATGATTCAGAGAACGATTGGGAGAAAGTGCTGCGGTCAGATGAGACCAAAATTGAGCTCTTTGCCATTAACTCGACTCGCCGTGTTTGGAGGAAGAAAAATGCTGACTATGACCCTAAGAACACCATCCCTACAGTCAAGCATGGAGGTGGAAACATTATGCTTTGGGGCTGTTTCTCTGCTAAAGGTACATGCCGACCTTGCCGCATTGAGGGGCCAATGGACGGGGCCATATATTGTAAAATCTTGGCTGAGAACCTCCTTCCCTCAGCCAGAACACTGAAGATGGGTCGTGGATGGGTCTTTCAGCATGACAATGACCCAAAACATACCACCAAGGCAACAAAGCAGTGGCTCAAGAAGAAGCACGTTAAGGTCATGGAGTGGCCTAGTCAGTCTCCAGACCTTAATCCTATAGAAAATTTATGGAGGGAGCTGAAACTTCGAGTTGCCAAGCGACAGCCAAGAAACCTTAAAGGGTTATTAGTGTGTTTTTGTATATATCTACTGCTAGCAAGCAGTAGATATATGCAAAAACGTAAAAAAAAACAAAAAACACGTTTTCAAACAGGTTTAAACTTACCTGTGTCTTTTGCCGCACACTCCCGTCCTAACATCTGAAGAGTCTCAGGCGGCCGCAAAGGATCTTGGGGCGGGTGCATGCGCAGTTCAGATGTTCAGCCGGGAGACGATGAGAGACACAAGGTAAATCTATGGAGCAGCGTGCGCCCGCACAGACTCCGTGGGACATCAGAGGAGTCAGTGCTGGATCGCAGACCCGCACCGGCCCTGGAGGGACATCTGAAAACTACACTAAAGAAGATGATGATGTGATTAAGAGGCATGATTTAAGGTAAGTCCTTACACTAACTAACTCATCAAACTGTATAAATATCCACAGTATTGGCAGAGTATCATTACATATGAAATATAAGAATAGGGTGGTACCCCATTTACTGGAATTATCAAGTCTATGCTGAGTTTATACATTTATAGCAACATAGCCAAATGGTCCACAGTATATATAGATGAAAAACTATAGCACATAAATGCCAAAAAAAATACAATATTTTAGATCAGTCTCTCAATGAAAACCATGTCAACCTGATCCAGACCCTCTATGAGCCATCACTAAAGTGATTTGATGCTTCTCAGTGTGTAGGTTGATTCACTCTACAAAGCATCAAATTAAGTATCCCCAATCTTTTGATGATCACATCGTGGTTGGACACCTTAATACCAAACTGCCTCAAATAAAATTAGGGGTACACCACTAGCAAGGCACTGTAGCAGACGCCATGCTGTTGTCAAATGCGTTTTGTCTGCGTGGGTACAGTTTGACAATTACAGTACTCTTTGGGGCTGTTTAAATGGGCTATTACTCTATTCCTATGGTTCATGTGAAATGATATTCAGATTATTCTGTGGATATACTGTATATACAGCTCAACGATGCAACAATTTTGTTGAGAATGGATTCTATCTTCGAAAATATGATGAATAATTAGCTCCTATGAGAGGAGGATTATTCAGGATCTTAAACAGTCTATTTTTAAGAATCAATGTTTGGCTAATGTTTTTATCAATAGGAAATACTGAGAGTGTCACTATTTCAAGAATTTTCTGTATATATTTTCTTGAACTAATTAATACTGGGCACAGGGTCCTGTGAGGGTTTTAATGTTTTTCCTTCTTTCATTTGTTAGTGTGTAAATAAAATAAAGTAGTTTTGTGTGGCGTTGCATGACGGAATAAATGTCAGTCAAAGTACAACAGCGCTGAATACTGAAAAATGGCCTGGCCAGGAAGGGGGTGAAACACCCTGGTCTTCAAGTGGTTAAAGAATTTCATACATTTCTGTGCTGAGGTGTTCTTTATAGAGATCTATAATATATGGGAATAAGACCTTTAAAAGTTAGGCCCAGAATTACCTATACTTCGCATCAGTACTTGAAGGCTCAATTTTGCTCTGATTTGGATCTCTGATAGCCTCAGGGGCTAATTGAGATAATTGGTAAGACATTTGTTTTGGATTGTGTTAGGGCTGCAACTAACGATTATTTTCATAATCAATTAGATGGCCGATTATTTTTTTGATTACAAAAAATACCATCTTATATTTAAAATCAAATACACAAATGGAGTGTTCCAAACATAAAGTTTACTTCAGAATTAAAACTGCATGCACACTTTTTGTAATCGCACTGGAATGCATGGCATTGCTGTACTGCTCGTTCCAGTGCAGGAGATCACACTGTGAGCGGGAGGCGCGTTGGTGGTGATACTGAAATGAAGGGCACCACAACGCACTTCCCGCAACAGATTTTTTTTTGTAATAACTGTTTGTATGATATTAGATATTTTAATTAGTTTCATGGATTTAAAATAATCTTAATTGAAAAACTCCAAGTCAATATAATAAAATAACTAAACGTTTATTTAAAATAACACACCAAAATTGGACAAAATGTCACTGCTGAGCACAGGCTGCAGGGGTTTGTAGTGCCTCCCATCCCAGATGGGAGCAGCGGAGATCAGAGGGGACACAGAGCCCATTAAACAACTAATCGACAATCAACTAACAGTTGACACTTCTCATTTTCGATTATAAACAATTAAATCGATTAGTTATTGCAGCTCTACATTGTGTGATGGTGGCACCTCAGCAGCTCTCTTTATTTACTACTTGAATTTACTACTGAAGCTGCTGGGGTCAGGGGGATGGAAAAACCTGTTGCTCACTTCCATACTCATGTGTGATGGCTATAAAACAGTATCTGGCACCTGTGTTGTTATGGCAGCATTTGGTGCATTCAAAAATGTGTTTCCTTTTTTTTAATATATACATAACTGTATTAAATGGTATATTGTTCTGTAGACCAGCTTTAACTCTCAGATCAAATTTGTCCCATACATTTTCTTACTCCGCTAGAACAGTTTGTACTGTATAAGCAATAGAAATCCTTATCATTAAATTTCTCTTTATTTCAGGTTTGGGATGTTATTGGACGTTCTTTAGTAGTAGATGAAGGTGAAGATGATCTTGGACGTGGAAATCATCCTTTTTCTAAAATTACAGGCAACTCAAGCAATGGGTAATATTTTATTTTTTTTAACAGATACAGTACTTTATTGTGAAAAATAAGAATGTACAAAACAAAGTTTTTCTAATGTTTAACGTTTCAACACAGGTAGAGAAGGGTAATATATTTAACAAGAAATAAAGCCACTAACAGAATCAAAATGAATCTGAACTGCCAGCAGGCAGGCTTTTTTTTATTGCAGAAAAGACATACTTTGTCTCTTATGCAATAAACATTTATACCTGCCTACTCCCAAACCTCTTTTGAATGTACGCAGACATAAACTGGAAGCATAAAACAATGTTAGCCACCAAGGTTTGTTATTGGCAGGATTACCAGGTGAAAGTAAAGTAAACCATAGTCTGAAAAAAACTAAAACTTAAATCTAAGGAACGGTCTTACCATATTCATATGCAGCTCCCAAAGCCTTTTGACCCACGGAACTTTGGGAGCTGCATATGAATATGGTGAGACTGTTCCATTCAGATTTGTTTAGCTCATATTAAATATTGGCATATTGGACAACATGCAGGATGTTTGTATAATTAGCTATATACCATTGGCAGCTGTACACAGAGGTAGAACAGAGGACGTGGTGGATCCCGTCCCCCAAGATGTACTGATCTACATCCAATCCAGCATGGTAAAGTTGCGATGTCTATATGTTCCATGCAGTCATCTTAACTTTGCTGATATATATAAAAAGCGTTATACACTCTCATATGGACAGGTTTGGAGCTCCCCCATGTGGGACTACCCTTGAGGATTGGGATACACTCACATTTGCTGCAATTTTTCTGATGGATTTATATACCTGATATCATTGTCTGCTGGCATTGTCATTCATCTACGAAATAGTACATTATATCAATCTAGCTATGTTTTTTGATATTTGATATGTTGTCCCTTTTCTATGGGATTTTTATGGATTATTTTGATATTTATGTGGTTTGTGTAATTTATTAATTTGTTTAATATTATATTTCATTATGATATAGGGAATTATATTGTACAATTTGTTTGAATAGGGCATTGATGGGTACTATGCCCCTCCTTTCTTAATTTTTCTATTAAATCTAAGGATCTAAACATCTAAGGACTGGTAAGCTGCAGTGTATTACATTTTTGTTTTTGGGTTTAGGTATGCTTTAACTCTTTCCCTGCCACAGACGTTAGGCATATGGCGGAACAAAAACTTGGTTTACATTGGCTACATTTACCCTTCTGCTATAAGCTCATGGTTGCTTCAGCGACCATATGCTTATAGCAGAAGGGTCCCCCTGACTTCGGTTTGCAAATGAACAGCTGTGATCAGCAACTGACAAGTTGGGGATAACCGCTATCCATTGTAAATCTCCACCCCTCCTGCTGCCGCAACTCTGCTCCCTGCTGGGTGGTGGCTGCATGCAAAAGTGTGCACCATATTGTGGTGTGCGTTAGTTATGCAGGTGTGCTGCGGTGCATCTTGATTTTTATTTTTTAACTTTTAAAAAAAACATTACTTCAACCTTGTAGGGCAGCGCATGGAAAAGCATTGGGATACTTTGCAGTGAGTAGTATGTTGCATTGAGATTAAATGTATGCCTACATCATTTTATTGCAACACACAATGCACAAAACGGGACTGCAGATCAGGTAGGCATAGTGTTGTGGAAATTGTATTATATGGAATTATGTGGACATTTTATTCTAGGATGTGTGTGTTTTAGGTATTGTCATCTGTCTCCCTGTGTCGGATGTAACCGAGGAAAGCTCTAGCAGAGCGTAGTTGGGTTGAATCGGGACCAGCGGTAAAATCGTCAGTATGAAAACCTTCTCATGGGCTTGGAGACATGTTCACAGGTTCACAGTGTGTGGAGGCGTTTGCCGGTTTGTGAGTACTAAGTGCACTGCGCTGGGCTCCTTGCCTTCAAACGTATGTACACATTAGTGAAGCGAAGTCCTATAACAAGATGCGTATTATACCTCTTTTGCGGACTGCGCTATCCCTTTTGGGAGGGGGGG
>NW_017307666.1:0-7991 GCF_000935625.1 Nanorana parkeri | reverse complement strand
TGCCTTGTTCTGGTGACAGTCGGCCCGGCTCGCGGGAGGCGCCCCCCGCCATCTATGCGCCCGGGGCGAACGCACCCCCCGGTTGTTACGCCACTGCACTATTGCTATGTATGGACATTGGAGTCACTGATTGTTTTTTTTGTACTGCTCAGTGTTGTAGCTCGGCACATTTAGTTATTCAGAACCCATAATTATGATTATTCTGCTAACTAAATTTTCATTTTTAACAGCTTGGCTTGTGGAATTATTGCCCGATCTGCAGGTCTTTTTGAGAATGCAAAGCAAATTTGTTCATGTGATGGAGTGACTATCTGGGAAGAAAGAGACCATCCAGCTGCTGGACCAGGCCGAAAAAAACAGGACACATACGCTCACCTGTGAAAAACATATGCCTTAAAATGATAGCTTGCATTATATCATTCACAATCACTTTACATCTACAAATTGATGGTTGATGGGCACAATTAATATGTACAATTTTTCCACCACTTTGTCTTTTGAGGGATCTGTGTGATGCCATTGCCTGCAATATGCTAGAAAATGCTGCAAATCTAAGAGTTCCTATGATTACATTATGTCAGCGTGACTAGTACCAGGCTGATATGATGTCAGCAACACTTTGCATTTTATAAAGTATATGTTAGCTGCATTGTTAACTTTGTAAAATGAAGGCCAAGCAATAGTACATACAGGGTCACTAGTGTGGTGCAGAATCCAAGTGAATACCTGATGTTAATTCTGTACACACCAAGGACCCAGTACAATAGAATATATGAATAATTTATATAGTCAGCATTTCTACAATAATGTGCTGATTCATACACAGATAAAATTGAACATTGCAAGTACTTCCTCAGTTCTGTAAACAAACTCTTTGGACAGTAATGGCAACAAAGCTCAGCACCATTAAAGAGTTTAAAAGTAAGTGTACTTATCATTTTGGTCCCTTTAAGCTGACCTTACAGATTGTAACGCTCCTAGTTTTGTTATTAGGATCTCAACGGCAGAGGTGTGTAACATTAACAGGTATACACGAGACCAGGAATGAGGTTGAGGCTAATAACGGTTATTCAGTTTGAATTCCAGGCGTCTCTCTCAGACTTTTACGGAGAGTCAGGAATTGCTAACATCATACACCATGTAAATACTTTAAGCGTACACTCAGTAGTTGGTAGGGTATAACTTTTGGGTAGCAGACTTTGGTGGAGGATATACGTGCGTTCAGGTGAGTATGTGTATACTTGGCGTGTACCCCCTTATTAGTATATCAGGTTAAGCAGTATACGAGGTTGGCAACCAATAAGGCGCAAGGAGGTTAATTCAGGCAACAAATGCTATGTCATCTCAAGCAGAAGTACACCGAGTGGAGTAATGGATGAGGACAGGCATGAATAACATGGCAAGTATTCTATCAGCAGTAAATAGCATAAGTAGTGACTGATCGTATAAAGAATCACATTCAAGTTCCCATATGTCAGTTGCTGAGTTAATACAGTCAGTATTAGGCAGTCCTTGCTGACTGAGGGTACTTGTGGTTTTAGAGGTCTGAGTTTGAGTATGTCCGTGGTGGTAGAGCCGGCTCCTGTGGAGGGGATCCTGTCCAAATAATCAGCCTGTGATTCCTCCGGTATTGTGGCGTCTGGGTGATATGGAGCTAGCAGGGCGCACACTCCATTAGTGGAACACCGTGCTTAGCTCCTTCCGGGTATATAACGGCTCTGGACTTGGATGGGGCGGAGTCAAGTGACGCTCGTGCGGCCGTTGCGTTCCACTCTGGAGCGCAAGCCGCGATCGTCGTCATAGTCGCATAGGCGATGCGCTCCAGGTTGGAACGCAAGACGCCGATACATTACACCGATCCCACCAGCCCCCTATACAGTTGCATACTTACTGAGTTCCAATGGGCCTGGTCTCCATTGTTTGTTTACATCCTTTGGCAAAAGGCTCCCTTTCCTGGTCGCGCTTGTGCAGTACATCCCAATTGATTTTTATGGTGCTCGTTAGACATGTGCGATTCGTTTCATTCCAAATCGAAATTCGGACGAATTTTCGCAAATTCGGACATTCGGATGTATCCGAATTCCGAATTACAGACATAACGAATGCAAACGAATCCGAATTTCCATTTCCGAAATTCGGTAGCGGTAGGTCGAACGTTCGTTTCGTTTTCGTTTCTTATTCGTTTCGTTCGTTGGAGAAAAGTGACATTAGAGAAGGAGAAAAATATTTTTTCCCCCTCAAATGTCACGAACGAAACGAAACGAATAAGAACCGAAAACGAAACGAACGTTCGAACTACCGCTACCGAATTTCGTCCGAATCCGAATTCCGAATCCGAATTGACTTTCTCACCCGAATCCCGAAAAACGAAATAACACAAATCCGAATTTAAAACGAAACAAATTTTTTGGCAGTGCACATGTCTAGTGCTCGTCTACCTTCATCTCCTGGCAGGGAGACAGCCTCATCAAGGTCAATGGGAATGTACTGCTCAAGCGCGGCCAGGAAAGGGAGCCTTTTGACCTAGGATGTATACAAACAGAGGGTGGGCTTGTTGGAACTCGGCAAGTATGCATCTGTACAGGGCGAGGATGTGATCGGTCAGGTCGGCTTAAAGGGGCCAAACCTAGTACATCTATCCTTTTAAGGGCCATATTACATAGTTACATAGTTACATAGTATTTGAGGTTGAATAAAGACATTAGTCCATCAAGTCCAACCTATTAGGATCTCATTCTAGGAGTACCCGTACCCCTGTATATTACGGTCCCTTAAGAAATCGTCCAAAAGTTTCTTGAACAATTCCACATTATTTGCTGAAATCACCGCCTGTGGCAGTGAGTTCCAGACCCTAACTGATCTTACTGTGAAGAACCCCCTTCGCACCTTGTGCTGGAATTTTTTTTCCACCAATTTTAGGTTATGGCCTCTAGTTTTTGTAACGGAGTTAATTTTAAACAGTTTATCGCTAATGTTGCTACCACCATTAAACATTTTGTACATGGAAATCATATCCCCCCTTAATCTCCTCACCTCTAATGTGAACATGTTTAAATTTAGTAGCCTCGTCTCGTAGCTCTGGTCCTCCATACCCCTAATTAGTTTGGTTGCCCTTCGCTGGACTTTTTCCAACTCAAGGACATCTTTTCTTAGTACTGGTGACCAGAACTGGACCGCGTACTCCAGATGAGGTCGAACCAATGATCTATAAAGTGGCAAAATTATAGACTTGTCCCTGCAATACATCCCCTTTTTAATACAGGACAAGACCCTGCTAGCTTTGTTTACAGCAGCCTGGCACTGCAAACTACCTTTCAGTTTGTGGTCTACAATGACCCCCAAATCCTTCTCCATTTCTGACTTCCCCAGCGGCATACCCATAATTGTATAACCCATTTGTTTATTTTTAATTCCAAAGTGCATTACTTTGCATTTATCGACATTAAACCTCATCTGCCACATTAATGCCCACTCCCCTATTTTATCCAGGTCCTCCTGTAATGTTATAATGTCTAAGTCCGTGTCTATTACCCTCCCTATTTTGGTGTCATCCGCAAACACGGAAATATCGCTGTTAACACCCTCCCCGATGTCATTAATAAATAAGTTGAACAATATGGGACCCAGCACAGAACCCTGAGGCACACCGCTCATTACACTAGCCCAGTCTGAAAAGGTGCCATTTACAGATACCCTCTGGACACGTTCCCGTAGCCAGTTCTCTATCCACGTACACACCACCTCATCTATGCCCATAGCCCTCAGCTTGTGTAGCAAGCGTTTGTGTGGTACCGTATCAAAAGCCTTTGAGAAATCCAGATATACCACATCCACCGGCTTACCTCCGTCCATATCTCTACTTACCCCCTCATAAAAAGTTAGCAAGTTAGTTAGGCAGGAACGGTCTTTCCTGAACCCGTGCTGATTGTCATTAACTATCCCGTTTTCCTGAACAAATTCTACCAGATAATCCTTTATTATGCCCTCTAGCATTTTACAAACTACCGATGTTAGACTGACCGGCCTATAGTTCCCAGGTTGGCACCTTGCCCCCTTTTTGAATATTGGGACTACCGTAGCCCTCCGCCAATCACTGGGGATCCTACCAGTCATTAAGGAGTCCTTAAAAATGAGGATTAATGGTCTAGTTATAACCTGGCTTAATTCCTTAAGTACCTTGGGGTGCAGGTTATCCGGACCCACTGCTTTGTTTGCATTGAGCATTTTAAGTCTTTGTTGTATCCCGGTTTCTGTCAACCACTGGGGTATATTTTGAGTTAAACTGGGAGTTTTATCATGTGTATCAAACCCGTTTCCCTCCCGAGTGTATACTGAGGAGAAAAAAGCGTTCAGCGCCTCGGCCCTCTCCTTGTCGTTTGTGACTAGCTTCCCGCTTCCATCCTTTATTGGGCCTATCTGCTCCTTTCTCACCTTTTTACTGTTAATATATTGGTAAAATGTTTTGGGGTTCTTTTTACTATCTGCGGCGATATGCTTTTCGCACTCAGTTTTAGCTGCCCGGATGAGCTCCTTCAGTATTTTTGTTGCTAGGAAAAGGATCAACTGCAGTACAAAATGTCTGTTTGGCAGCAGTTCTAACAAGTTTAGTCATTCTAGTGACGTTTTGCAGTATTTTAAGCTAGATTCAATATCCCAACTTTAGTAGCTAATAATGTCATCTAATACAGCTGTTTGAAACCATGGCACACCATGGTTTCAACCACACAGATGAGCACTGTAGCCAGCTGTAGCAGAAACTCTCTAGCTTGCTCCAAATGGCCAAAGAAAGCAAGCAGAGAGATTTGTAGCTGCTATAAATCTCTGCTACAAAGTTGCAAGTGTGACCAGGCTCTAATTCTACAAGCTGGTCACTTAACACATACACATGCATGAATAAAATTCAGCCTTTTTATGTATGAAAATGTATCTAGGTTTTACTCCTAAGGATCTATTTCTAAAGGATTTGTTGTGTGAATCACACAGGGAATGTTTGCTGGACATTGGTCTATCTGTATTTTACAGCATTTGGCTATTATTTTTCAAGAGGAGTCACTATATGTGTAATGCGGCAACTAATTGGTGAATCTTGTTTGATTGTCAATGTGACGGGCACATCTTGTTTATTGATAGCTCACTATTATGTTTTATGCTGATAGGCAAATCTTGTTTGAGTTTAAAGCTGAGCTCCAGCCTTACCTTCAGTGTCGGACAGTTGTACAGGCTTCTCTCCTGTGCTGAAATTGCTTACTTTGATTTCACTGCACACTGTGAGCTTCTCACCGTGTGCATTAGTAGCTGCATGAAATTAGACAGAGCCCATCTCATTTCATGGCTGGAGTATGTCTAGCATCATTTAGCTTTCTTTCCCAGGCCTGACTGTTCCTGGCCCGCTCCTTTCATTAATTGGATTTTAGTTGTTTCATGGAGGCTCAACATCACATGTGGGCATTACCTAGGGCACTTTGTATACAAATGCAAACTGTCTAGGAATGCCCACACTTTCAGACCTGATAGCCATCTATCAAGGTATTTTAATATTTACCAGCCCACTGTTTGCTTTGGGGTTGAGGGCTTTTGAGAAGAGTACTGAAACAGGGTGCTGTGATGTTCTCAGGAAGCTATGTACACCCTTTCAGCCCCTCCCACCAGCCATGATCTGACTGGATTGCATAGAGAAGGTTAGAAACCCAGTGATGACATCTCTGGGTCAAAAATAGGGTATGTCATTAAAACAGATGTTCTGTTATATGCTGAATCTTGTTTCATCTCTGTGTTTTGCTTTATGCTGTTGGGTGAATCCTCTTTACAAATGATAGGCGCATAGGGTGAATCCTCCCTGAATAGCTGAATGCTGTAAAATACAGATGGATGAATGTGCAACAATTTATAAACATACTTTATAAATAGATCCCCAGTATTCTTAATATAATTGCTGTTAATTTATTTTTCCTCAGGATGTTTGCACAAGTGCCTAAGTAATTTATGCAGTTCTTATTTACCAACGAATAGCCAATGTTATCAATGGCAGACAATGCACTAGAACGGTGGTGTTTATCCATTGCTACATTATCTATTAACATAAATAGGTTAAACTTTGTTTTAGCATTGTTTATTAAACAAAGTATGTATATTATCATTTATATTATATGTACAATATGACACAATCAAAATGTCATGTTGCATAGTTTGCAAAAAAATAAAATCAGACCATTGTAATATATCAAGACTTGATTGTTTCTTCCTTTGTACATCAGTGGTGCAAACTCCCAGCCTTTTTAAAGAAACAACAAGATAATAAATTGGAGTTCTGACTTTCTCTGGCTTTTCTGAGCTGCCTATATGTTCCAGGTCAGTGACTCTGATGCCAGTAGGTCATTGTAGCCAATAACCTACTCATCAGGAATGGCAGCCCCCATGTTTATATCGGGAAAGAAAGAAACTTTAAAGTAAACCTTTCCAGAGGGAAACCTGGTGCCATTGCTGAATTCTTATTCTGAAAATGCTAGTTGCCTAGTTGTCATGCTAACACTCTAGTGTTAGTATTTTAAGTCATTAAAGGAGAACTATAGGGTCAGTGTTTTTCCCCATAGTTCTCCTAAGGGTCACGGGAAGACAGTGGCGGACCTAATAACCAAAGGGCCCTGGTGCAAGATTTTATCTTGGGCACTCCTCCCAAGACAGGGGGGGCGGGAGCAGATCACACTGGCATCTGCCCCCCCTCCCCCAGCGGTCTCTAATGTTGCAGTAGCGTGCTGGACTTACCTGAGACCCTGCAGAGCACACCATAGATCCTGCATAGCCCACCTGAGACTCTCTATGGTGGGCTCTGCAGGGTCCCAGGTGGTCTGGTCGTCGGGATCCCTTTCCCTGTACCTCCTCTTCCCTGCTACTGCTGGGGCCCGGCCTCCTCCACCCCCCCCCCTGTCACCTCTTCACCTCTGCCATGCCGCCCCGGTACAGTTGATACCCATGTAAGAGGCCCCCCAGACCCCTCACGTGGGTACCGGCCATACCCCCCTGATGGCGGTGTTCTATCAAAGGTTGTGACTACGTTAGAATTTGTGACCGGTGACATGGTCACACGTTTTAACGTAATCCCGCCCAGTTTTACGGCGGTGGAATGTGTGACCGTCTTGTTTTGATTTGAGCACTGCAGGGGGCGGGGCTTGTGACACACACACGCCTCCTGTGACTCACCTCCCCTCCCGCTGCTTGTTACTATGGACGCGGCCGTGAGGGGAGGTGATTCACAGGACCCGCCCCCTCACTGAGATGCCCGTCGGCAGTGCAGGGCCCCGCTGTTCGAACACCGGGACCGTGAACTGCCAAAAAAAAAACGGATCGGACCCCACTGAGGCTGTGAGGGAGCCCAGGACCTGACCCCACTGGGCCCCCCCACAGGCACCGGCTGCACCGGCGATAGTTCCGCCACTGCGGGAAGACATAAACTAGCATCCTCCCGTGACCCAAAGCTCAGTATACCGCGAGCTACAGCTCACGGTATACTGAGCCTGCCGCAGCCGGGACAGATCCCGACATTACTTCCACCCAGCTGTATGATTGACAGCTGGCTCTGCCTATCTAGAGGCAGAGCCGGCTGTACCCGCCTCCTCCTCCGTTTGTTCCTCCAGTCAGCGTTGGAGGATCGGAGCGGGGAGAATACCTGCAGGTAACGCGGGTGACAGTGACGCGTCTCTGCAGGGACACGATCGAGAAGTGAGCGAGCGACGTTATGTGTTCGCCCACTTCCCGATCTATTGAGCCGATGTGTGACAGTTTCATTGTCACACGTCGGCTCGAACTATGAGGTGAGTAAAAATCACTCACCTCATAGTTTTCCTTTAACACATTGTATTAGGATGCATGTGCAGAAAAGAGAAGCTTGTCATGCTAGGATAAGAAAGCACCTCCTGGGACCCTCTTCCTGAATTTCACCCTGTCAAGCAGGGACGGATCCAGAGTCTATTCTCGGGAGGGGCACTGCCAGAAAA
>NW_017307665.1:391578-440812 GCF_000935625.1 Nanorana parkeri | reverse complement strand
TCAACCCCTTAATGTCACTTTAACAGTAAAATACACACCAATCAATATTGTCTATGGTTATTTCAACAGGGGACGTTTGTTCGCAATTATTGTTCAACTCATCCGAAATTGAAACGAAAATTCGTAAAGATCCGAATAACGAAACAGCCCCCAGCTGCTGCTTCTTCGATTATCTGTTATGGAGGCAGTGATATCTGCAGAGAAAATGCTATGTTAAGAATTAGAGATAGTGATATTTCAAGATACACTCCAAGGTTAGGGATGGAGAGTGACATTTCCAAATACAATGTGCTGCTCACTTAGGGAAGGAGGCACAAGGGCATTTCTGGGGACACTGAGGTGCTGAGTAGGGGTTGAGGGGCAGTAGTACTAGAAGAGAAAAGAAGGATTTAATTTCCTAGGTACAATAGTCAGGAATGGAGACAGTAATATCACCAGGTGCAACAGGCTCAACAGGCTCAATACACAAAGCATTAACTCAAGGATAAGGCTCTCTAATTTAGCCATGTTACTGTCATTTTCAGATCTTATTGGAGACATCTGAAAATAACTTGTTTTTTTTTTAAGGAAAAAGTATACTTACCCTGGTGTGTTAGCTTTTGATTTGAGCCTAATGTGTTTCTAAGCAAAGTATAGAAGCACCAGGGCAATCTATGTAACAACCCACTTGGGTGGGGGTATGGCAGAGGTATTTGAAATCCCCTAAAGGATGGGGGACCTGGAGCAAAGGATACGTGTGCTGCTGAACCAGGTGTGGTGGCATAGGGACATTTCCAAGCTCCTTGTAGTGCTGAACAGCAAATGTTTAGAAGAAAAAAATGGATGACACAAAAAAGCCAAGTTTGTTAATTCTCTACACTTAAATAGAGAACCCTCTACCTTTAAAAGAACTGGAATACAAAGGCACAAAATTGTGTTTCACCATAGTGGGTGGTAGTGAGCATATGTGGGTAGTGTTTATAGTTGTTTGTTCACAATGACCAACACTGAATGTAAATGTGCCCATAAACATCAAACTATTGAGGTTATGTTTTATTTGATACACACATACACTCATAGCTAATGAACCATGCAATCACCAACTTAACTCTTCCAGTATAGCTGATCTAATGGCTGACCTTGCTTATTATTTTACATTTTATATCTGTACCTAAATTAATTGTGCATGTGGCAGGGAAATTACATTATAGGCTAATGTTTCTAAATATAACTGTATACCTCACTTAACAATGCATTATCACAGTATAAATAAAGAGTAATAATGAATAGTAAATAGTGAATCACACTGTTGTTTTAATAGAATATGTTATAAAAAGGCTACACAGTTTCTCATTCCTTCCAGGTATTGCTGAAGAACAGATGGCTTATAAAGGTCCATATCCAGCATTCAGCAGCGCTGTCTCCTGTAATAAGACACAAAAAATTGAAGTACACAGAGAGCAAGCAAATGTCAAGAGTCACTAAATGCACCATATAACAATCCTACATACATTTGTTTTCACACCCACATTTCAGTTTAACTCTTTCAATAGCTCTAATGAAACGGCTCCATTCCGAACCTGTTCCTCTTTACCTTAGACCAGGGGTCCTCAAGATTTTTAAACAGGGGGCCAGTTCACTGTCCCTCAGACGTTGTTACGGGCCGGATCATAGTTTGGAAAAAGGGGGGCATGACTGCGGTGCCATTAACTTCAATGCTTTGCCACGCCTCCTCCTGTCCCAGAACTCACGTCACAGCTTCCTGATTGATTAGGAAGCCAGGCTGCCTACCAACAAGTGAAGCTTGCTTCCTAGTCAATCAGGAAGCGGGTCATAACCCACTGCCTGGCTTCCTGATTAGAAAGGAAGCCGACTCCATGCTCCCTCTGCACTGCTGAACAGAGGGAGAACTCCCTCTGATAGGAAGTTCCGTTATGGGGGATAAGTATCGGAGCATTTGGACGGGTACGAGCCCAAATACTCGGTATCGGCACCGATACTAGTATCAGTATCGGTGCATCCCTAGTGCAAATCCATTTTATTGATAGTTGTCATTCGAACGACAAGTGCATTTCTGAGCCTGATGAAGAGTACCCTGCGCGGTCCCAAACACGCTTGTCGTTGACATCTGTTTTGAAAGATTTGTACTATTGCACATAAAAGATGCCCCCACAAAACATGTTACAGGTTGCCTGTGGGATTTTTTTTTATGGGGGCATGTTTTATGTGCAATAGTACCCCCCCCCCCCCTTCAAGGGATATTTATTTTTAAATACCTGTTTAGAAGTCCAGGTGAGAAGGATGCAGTCAGTCTGCCGGAGGATGATTTCTCCCTCGCTCCCTCGCTCTGATGTAACTTCCTCTCACTAACAGGAGAGAAACAGAGAGAGGGAGGGAGGGAGGGAGTGAGTGAGTGAAGACAGCACCACCTGGCGCTCGCCGCCTGTCACGCGCCACCCGCTGCCAGGAGCGGGCCCAGTTAAGGACTCTGGTGGGCCGGATCTGGCCCACGGGCCGCACATTGACCCCTGCCTTAGACTGTCCCTGACAAATATATCTTGTCAGAATTAATAGTGAATGCAAAATGTCACACCACCATTTAGACAGCAAAAGTGATTTCCACCTGAATTTTCACTGTTGTCATAGTGGATTCAATATGAATGGGTAACTGCTATCCATGGTTTCTTTGTAATGCCCCTTTTTGCCCTTTCAAGCTAATGTACACCTTGGCTAAGAATGTCCTCATTGATTGGTTCCACAGGTTTCTGCACTTCATATAAGAAAGCAGGCTGCATATTCATGTGATAATCAAGGTGGACATGATGGCTCGATATACATTAGAGTCTAGTCTAATGGTTAGACTAATACTGAAGGTCTATTAAAATGGAGCCTGCATAATGGCATGTAAACCGTTGTGCAGGCTCTGAAAATTGTATCTTTAAAAAATATTTGTATATAGATACATTCCCTGTTGCAACCTACTCTAGTCTGCATGAGTATAATCTGTAACAAATTCAGATGCTTCGTGATTTTTTTCATGAAAAAAGTGTGCCTTTGCACAAAAAAGGTTGAAAAACACTGGCTTAGACCACAGTCAGGTAAACGGTCACGTGTTAACACAAATTACATTGAATTAAAAAACAGGGGACTAACTAGCAGTGATGATGCACCATGCACATGATGGCAGAATATAGAACTGATAACTGCCACAAATGGCCAGTTTGAGCTACAGGAACATGGTCAACACTACTTGTCCTCCTTCCAATCATTTCTACTGTATGGCATCAAGAACCTGAGAGACAGTAGCTACACATTAGGAGTTGCTTGCATGTATACCATCATCAGTTTGTTTGTACCTACTTTCTATAAGTGGAAAGTGTTATCAGCAAGTTGATCAAGAAGATTGTAGCTGCATTGTGAATAGTTAAATCAATAAAAGCATGTTTATTATTTGGCTTACTTCTAACCTTCATTGGTGCAGTAATGTCTACAAGATTATTCAAGATTGGATTGCAAAAGGTCTTTTCCAGGAGAGTCTGCAACCATGGTAGCAGGAGGTAGGCTTCTAAACACTCTCTATCGGTCTTGGCCTTTACAGAATGACTGCCTTATGTATTGCATTAGGCATTACAGCACTGTTTTGTATGTCTAGGCAGTGGCAGTTGATTAGGGATTTTACCTGCTTAAACCCTTTGAAGATATAACCAGATTTGTCATTGGGGACAATGGCTTTACAAACAATGCCCCATCTTTAAAAAAAATCATTACCATTAACAATGCTTTGGATGTCTACAGCCTGTGTGTCAAAATCCTCTCAGGCCCCTGCACAGTATCACCCCATAGACTAAAATGAGGCTCTGTTACTGCAGTAGAAATGCTAGGAGTGTGAAAATCAGAGAAAGTCATCACCACCATCAGGATGAGGTATGTAAGCACCTGGGTTGGGGGGGTTCTAGTTTAGATTAGGTTGGGGCGCTAGGGAAGGTCACTTGTTTTTTTTTAACAGTGAAATTGTTCTTTAGGAGTAATGCACTCCTATTTATTAAAGCAGTGCAAGGTACAAAAGAAATGGGCAAAACAGAGTTAACCATAACAACCAGTTATGTTGTTACAATTCACAAATGTACTATTTACTGCATCCAGATAAGTTAAGAGAATTTTGATTAGTGCCTACAGGATATTAAAATTTGCTTATCACTGCACATTTCAGTACATTATTAACCAAACGTAATTGTGCACAAAGACAGTACATTCAAAGATGGAGCTCACTTTTTTTTTACAGGCAAAGCAGTATAACATTTATGTCATTTTTTATCATAAAGCTGCAATTAGTCCGTGAATTTATAGTAGTATTCCTATAATTGTAAAAATGTTTGTTATTTCCATGCAAAAAACTTTATTGAAAACACGTTTCCACTAAGAGTATACTTACTATGAGATCATAAACCTTTTCTCCCATAGCCTCTTCATAGAACTGTTGATGCCGCTGATATTCTGGGCTATTTGTGTGCAGTTTCTGCCGTTTCTTGTCTAGGCTTTCTCTCACTAACATAGACATGAGTTTGCCTTTTTTGCTGGTCTGCGTTGCCAAGAATTTTTTAATGCTGCTTACTGTGAGCAGATCATTGACAACCTGTTACAAATTAACAAAAGGAAGTGTGCTTGTAAAGACTGTGTGAAATGACACATTCTTATTTCACTAGCCATCAAATTATTTGCTAAACTCCCAAAATAAGAGTATTTGTAAACAACTGTTGAAGTGAAGCTAACATGGCCTAAAATGTTCCTAAAGTAACAATGGTGCTGACATGTAGGCAGCTTGTGGTGCCTTTAGGTTCCTGTAGAGGTTGGCTGCAGAAGCAGGAGTTGGGTCTAGGATTTAGGGGACCCCACATAGAAACTACCAAAGCAACTTATAGGCTTTAATGGAATGACAGCATTGTTGGTACCTAAGGACTCATTTACATCTACTTGCGTTGTGGTAATGTGTTTCATTGCAGGCCTTTAATTTTAAATTGGTCCCTAACTCAGTAAAAATTATGTTCCATTATATGCACCACAGCATACTGCAACACCATGCTGTGTCGCATGTTGGTACCACAACATATTGCTTAGTGCCGTACCAAGTGCTGTAATGCAGATGTTACCACCACAGATTGTGTGCAAACATTGTAGGTCACATTTTAGACAAAAAACACTATTTTATTGCTTTGAAAAAGTATCTGCAAAAAAGCTTAGGTAATGATGAAATGTAATTCTCCTTTATCTTAATCTGTCCTTATTTAATTCTAGAGTATTAGTGGGTTTGTTATTGTAGGCTAGGACTGCACAGTGCCAGTCCCTGAAGGCTACATACAGTCTAGAATTTCAGGGCAGGTACAATTATGCTCAATATATGATATTTTACTTAATTTATTATGTTGATATTAATCCTTAGTTTCCTAATTATAATGCTTATTCTTCTGGCTTCCATCTTTTGTAGATTGGGAATGTTGGACTTCACTTTATGTACAGTTGTTCCTGGTCAGTGACTGACAGTATTAAAATCAAAGCACCATCATGACAGTTAGTATTTTCAGATGTAGTTCAGGAATGACAACTCTACATTTCTCTAATGTAAATCTATATTTGTTGCCAGCTCCAGTCCTTCCAAGATACAGCTATAACATACATTTACACATGCAGTACTGAATTATCTGTGTATGTCAGCTGGAAGCCATTAATGCAAAGCAGTTAGCTGTGTTAGGAATTTATATGACATATTGGGGTCTTTTCACGAAGCTGCTGAAGGATCTGGCCGTAGCTGTGGCCACTGAGGGGCAATGTAAAGCTTTCTCGCACAGGGCGCCTAAAGGCCTAAGGCCGGCCCTGCTATTGGCTATTTCAATTTGCAATAGCCAAAAGTAAGCTAGCATTGTACCCCATCAGGTCCATCAGCAGAGGGCTGGAACAATGCTAGTTTACTATTGGCTATTGCAAATTGAAATAGCCAATAGTAATGTCCCAATGCTTTTCAATGGGAAAAATTCTCTCTTTTTTTTTTTTCTATTCTGACATCACTCATCTCAGAATAAAGAAAAAAAGACACGGCAGTGTTTCTCTCCTGGACGGCCGGGAGCGGGAGGCTCCCAGAGCGCCCGGGAGAGGTTTTTTTTTTCCTTTTTTTTTTTTACAGCAGCAGAGCCGTAAATAGGCTGTCACTGCTAGCTCCGCACAATCGTTTTCTATTTACTTTTTTTTACTTTATTCACTCTTTTTCTGTTCTGCTCGGTCCCTCTGAGGCATTCGGCTATTCACTCACTGCTGTTCGGCATCTTTAAGAATAGCCCGAACAGCAGTGAGAAGCCTGCCGGAGGTCGGCCGAACATAAGCAATTCTAAGCAAGCCGATGTACGGCTGAAATCAGCCGTACCAGCCTGAAGTGAATAGCCGAACAGTGTTCGGCTCACTTCACTTCAGATCGGTCATTCACTCGGCTGCCCTCGGCAGCTTGGTGAATAGACCCCATTGTATTTAACATGATGTGAAATAAAATAAAAACCTACTGGTAAGGAATAATGTTCTTCATCGATGTAATGGCCATCCCATATTTCCATAGTTATACTTCCATAATTTTTTTTAATTTGTATACGTTTTTTTGCCAGAGCATCTTGAATAGCCAATTTCGCAGAAGACATTGATAACGTCTGTAGAAAACCCTGAAAAAGTAAGAGAAGTTAATTCCTGGAGTGAAATCTTTTATGTATTTAGATATTTCTCCTAAATACTTGTTCAAGATGGAGTTCTATTGTACTTTGGTGAGATGAGGAAGTTAATTTATCATTTGATTTGCACAAATTCTATTCTATTCAACTATTCAATATGGAAAATAAATCCACTGTTGAAGGAATTTGTATTTCTGGACTCAAGGTACGTTAGATCACGCTTGGTAGAATAAATGTTAATTGTGGATTGATAAAACTTTGATCTTTATAGTCAAGAGGAAAAAAACATTTTCTAGCTGTACGTTTTTACCTAATTCCCTATTGTTTTACAGAGACAAGCAATGAATCAACTCTGATAGTTCTCAGCATACATAAGGAAGGCACAGTATGTACTAGGGGGTCTGTGGGTATTTGATTTGAGGCCATTTTCACTGTACAGCTAAAAAATATAATTTATTTCCTGGAAAATATCTGGGCTTTTAAAAATGTTTCAGGTGTATTGGTATATTCTGTTTCTAGCTGCCCACTGCTTTTCCACCCACCAGCTGTGGCTCCACACAGTTTTCGGGTATGTAAAATGAGAGCTTTGTGGATGGGTGCAGGGAAATAGCCTAAAACTATGTAAACAGATAGTGCTGAGGCAGAACAATCACTAGGGGAGAGAAGACCGAGGGACTGTGCACCTCAATGGACTCAAAGAAAAGGATTTCAGGTTAGTAAGTACAAAAATATTCTATTTTCTTTATCATCTATTGAAAGGCAAAGGACTTACTTTTAGGACATCCAAAAACAGTCCATCTGAGGGGAGGGCAACAGAGCAACAAACTCCGATAGGCCCCGTGAACAGAACGGAAGGGCTGCCTACAAGGCTGATGCCTGAATATGAGACCTGATGTGTGTGTGAAAAGAGGCTCGGCGCCTCTACCCTGAGGGGGGAGCAGACAACAATCAAAAGGATGGATCCAGAGAATCTCTGATGCTCAAGGCCAGGAACAGAAGGATCACTGCCAGACTGCAATAACTCGATATGGGAGGAAGCCCAAAATCTAAATCAAGGAAACAGCTGAACAACCAGAACCCACCAAAAAAACAGGTTGAATGATAACCAAGGTTTTTTGTTTTGTTTTTCTTATAAAAGCTGCAGATTTAATTAAAACGGAAAATGATTTTAAAAATTATGTTAATGTGCTAAAGTGTGTATAAGATGTTATTGTTGGGGTCTGTATACTATACTATACTATAAATATGGTCTTTTTGATACGGACATTTTTAGTTTCAGTTGTGGATGAAATAATGTTATATAGTTATGCACTGTTGTGACTATGTGCACGATACAATTTCGCTCAGCCCCATACTTAAGAATACCATGTGTGCAGTATTCAGTACAAGCTCTGCCGTATGGGATGAAACAGGTTTTTTTTCAGGGTGGTGTATAAATACAAGTTATAATTATGATGTGAAAAACAGGTTAATCAGTGATCGTTCTACACTACATATTTTAGATTCATTATCAACCTACTCGCTCAGCAACAGACTGTTTATTGTTTCATGTCTGCTGCAAGTGTGTGTGTAATAGCTGTTTTGATTGCATCTCCTTATGCTCCTTCTCTTAAGAGTGGAATGATACAGATTAAAAGTATTGTATTTGTGTTAGTTTCACAAATCATTTTTGAAAATATTTTTGAGGCAGCTATTGGTTAAGTGAACATTTTCCTGGAAGGCACTAGTACTTATAAAGTATACATGTATGTGGTATACAGTTTAATCTGCTCTATACTATTTGCTGTTCATCAACCACCTTGAGCCCCTGGGTCTTTTTCTCCCAAAATCCCCTTGGGTTCTAGAACTTTTTTTAGTTTTAGCAATTTCCCTTTGGACGCTGCATTGCGGTGGGAAAATAACAGGTTGTGTAAATTGTAAGCATAACATTAAAATAAGTCGGGTTGACAAGACCACAAATTACAATGGCGACTTTTTCACACACCTGCAATCACTAAAAATTCAAATGGCATTGCGTTCACTTATGTGTGCATTTAATGCTTGCTTAGCAAATGTCATCCAGATCATCCAACATCATGTTGTGATGTTGTAATTTTTGGAGGAAATATTTTTATTTTTAGGATATATATATATATATATTTTTAACACTTTCATCTTATACCTTACACACATGTTATACCTTATGGATGGACATTGGGCAACTGCAGACATAAACAAGCGTTAAAAGTCCCAGAGTGCAACCGGAGAATGGGAACCTCAAACTCCACAGGCCATGCAGAATAGATTGATCCGAAGGCAACACACTGCAGAAGACAAGAAAAGCAAGAGCAAGAAGGGCAAAGGAAGAGGACATCTTTGGGCACAGAGCGGGGCCACCACCCCATAGTGTTGGTGGGCCATAGATAAAGGCAGTGTGGAGGCTACTGTCAGGATACATGGGGACACCCAGGGACTACAATTCCCCTTATTTAACATACATATCAAGGGTTCCCGAGCTGTACGACCTCCCATTCAGGGAAGGATGAGGCCCTTAAAGGTTGAAAAGTCCATGTAAAGCAGGGGTGCCCATTAGGTAGATCGTGATCTACCAGTAGCTCTCAAAGCTGATGCTGGTAGATTGCGAAGGGTGTGAATGGTGGCCCCTTTTTTCCATTTTGGTATATTTATTTCGCTGTGCACACATGATTACCTATTATCCTGAGTCTGCTGAGCCAAGCTCCCTGACACCTTTCTGGTGGATACTGGTGGTTGAAGTGCTATGTATTACATCAAAGAATATTCGTTTACACAGCCTGTTGCAAAATACAGCAAGGTGAGCCAGGAGAGAGAGCGGGGAGAGACAGACAGGGGGAGAGCCCGGTGTGACTGGGGTGCCATTAGAAAATAATGGCACCCACAGCGCGATCGGTTTACACCTAGGCGACTCCTGACTGCGCGGCAATCCGCGCAGAATCGTGCACGATTGCCGCGGGGTGAGGTGTCGCCTAGGTGTGAACCTAGCCTTAACCCGGCAGTGTTTAAATCTATTTAATAAATTATAACCAAATAAGCCATCACAGTACAGACAGCCCTCACAGCCCCTCTCTAACATTACAAAGAAAGAGAAGGAAGTAGAAAGTTTAACCCTTAAGAAACGAAGAAACCCTAACCCAAGTAAAAGCAATTTAAACTGCAAGCTTATGTTATGTAATTGGGAACATGTAACAAATATAAAATAGGTGTTATGAGAATTTGGCTGTGAAAGTGGAATTACACTTTAAGTTCTTAAAATTGACCTGAATAATGCATGCAGTCAGGATTAGTGAAGCTAGAACTCCTTATTTGCATACTTCTTCCAGGTCAGTGACTCTGGAAGTATTAAAATGGCCTTATTTACTAAAGCATATGCACGTATGCTAACCCATCAATCATGCTTCTCATTGAAGCTTCTAGCTGGCATGTGATCACTATGTTACAGCTGACCTAGTGATCACACTATTGGGAACCAATGTGATAGCTAGAATTTGGTGCCACTAGCCACACAAAGTGTTGCCTGTGGACTTCAAAGGGATTGCAGACAGGAAGGGGTTAAAGGAGACTGTACAAAACCTTAGTTTAGGTTTAAGGATGGTGATGCAAACATTACCCACCTGTCTTATACAGTATATCAGGTTATAGAGGGAAAACATTTTTTTTTAAATGGCTTGTTAGCCCAGATGAAAATCCCTTTTGCATCTTTGAAGCCTATCCTTTAGGTTATGATTTCATCACAGGGGTTAACAGGCAACTACAAAATAATTCCACTAAATAGCTGGGGGAAAAAAAGAAATAAATAACTACCGCACAGCATCATGAGACTTAATAAGCATAATAAGGGAGAAGTCATTTTATACAGAAAGTAAACATCACTGCTGTCACAAAGCTGATGACGCATGAAAGAAGTCACAGAGACCACCAACATGCAACATTAGCATCCACAGAGATCTGACTCACTGTGAAGATATTGCCAATAGCTTTCTTCTATGACATTGGAACGGTATGAATCAGAGTGGTTCTTAGGGACCCACTGCCTGCAGTTTAGTGCAAAATTTCATTTTTAAGCAATCAGCACCAAATTGGAAGTATACATATGAAATAGAAAGACTGCATGTGAAATGTATTAGTAATTGGCTCAACTGTGTGGATGACTGGTCAGAAACAGGATATTTTACAAGATATTCTGGATACAGCCTTGTCACAGTGATTCACGTCACAAGCAGCAGACACAGGCAGAAATAAACAGGCTGAAGGGAAGCTTCTGCCAAATGGCTTTGTGTTTTAGCTCGTCAAGTCGGCACATTTATTTTGATTCACTTCCTCGGCCAAATAAAAATAAAGGTCATACAAAACATTTTACACATTTTAGTATAGTAGGTAAGAGTGATAGATCCAATTGTTTTTTTTTTTTTTACTGTCCCTGCCTTCCTGTCCCAGTGACACTCCAAATGCTTCTTGCATGGGCATCACAGGGGCAGAAAGTGAGCAAAATCCTCCTACTGGGGTCATGCACATTAATAAAACCTGACAGTTTTGTCTCTTCCTCATTCTAAAACCAAAACTTTTTTGGGGCTGGAATTAGGCTTTAAGGCTGGGTTCACACCTAGGCGTACCGAATATGCGCGTTGTCCGCGCGTTTCGTGCCGCACGTTTTTCCTGCAATTCCCGATTAAAAAAAACGCACGACAAACGCGCATTTTCGAGGGCTATCCGGCGGTATCCTAAGCCTGTTCACATGAGTTTTTTGATGCGTTCCAGTAAAAACAATTTTTTTTGTTGCTGGAGTGGGGCTGTCAGTATGTTAGCTGCAGTGCAGTGCGTTTTTGATGTGTTTTGCGTTTCCGGACCGTACAAAATGTGACATGCAGTATTTTTCTGTCGTAACCTGAGCGGACTGCGCACGTGAGAACTGTAGCCCATAAAACACATAGGGATACATTGGGATGCATTTTTAGTGCAGGAGCGTACGGATCAGGTCAGCACAGAAAACGGACGTCGTGTGAACAGGCCCTAAAGCTGATAATGTACACTACAACTCTCAACTGCCCAAAAGTGATGCAGTTTCTCCCCAAAGGTGCCATGGTATACCTTTATTCTACCATCATGATGGTGTGGTTTAAAGTAGGGTTCATTGGGGTTGATTTGGTAAAGGCAAATGAGCTGTTTGCTTTTCCCTTAGCATAGTAAATAAGGTGAAGCTCTGCTGACTTCCATCACCCTATCATATGGAAGCAAAAATACTGTTTTTAAAATTTTTCTTACATAGGATTAGATATTCTTTGCAAGGTGAATTTTCACCACATTCACTAAGCTAAGGGAAAATTCCCTTTTAAAGGGAAAATGCAAAGTCAACAGCTTATTTGCCTTTAGTAAATCAATCCCATTGCATTAGACCTTTAACTACTCAACACCTTTGCAAAGGTACTTTTGCCAACTGAAAACTCAGCTAGTATTCTCCATGGATAGACATGGAAAGCTGTGTAGTTATCTGATGTTATGCCTCATACAGACAAAAGGGTAATATAATCTCCGGTCTGCACCGATCAGTCATTGCACTCCTCAGCTGTGATGTTGATTACTATACTCTGGGCAACTAATTTATTGTTAATCTTACAGCCATTGAACAACATTCCATATTATCCCACAAATCATTCAGTTGGGTAGGGGCATGATGCATGAAGATGCAGTGTCATATACCATATGCTAAAAGTGACATCTGAAGCATTATCACATCTGATAATGTTTGCTTCCTCAAGGAGACCAAACATTTCAGGAATTTTTTTTGTATATATTTTCATTACAGTTTTTGCACATTTCTACATTAAAAAGCATTTTGCATCAATGGTAATACAAAGCTTTATCAAGTGCAATGTATAACGTGTTGGCACAGTTTGAATGGCCAGGAGAAAAATCTATTGCTATAAAGCTGTACAAATGTTTTATAACATCCAAGGCAGGGGACGTCTGCAGATAGACAATACATAAGAAATAGGCATAAACAAAACAACAACATGAAACAGAGCAAAACAACCAACTATCAAAATATGCAAGCCTGAGCTAGAGTAATATATAGAATACCAAGAGCCTGCTGCGGTTGAGCATTGTGGTGGTGGTGGTGGGTTATTTGAACCAATAAAGAAATGTAAAGGAAACTGTTCTGGTCAGTTGTGGTAATCATTTGTTACTTGCAGTAGGGTATATAATAGTGCTCATCATGTTGTAGTATTTTCTGTTTGGAGGATCTTAAATTTGAAACCTACCTAGTGTGCCTTCTAATTTTCCGGTGTGACACTAGGCTCTTTGGGGGGAAGCTCCCTTAGGTCTTTTAGCTAGTGGCTGGGTAATTTAGCTGCTAGGGCAGATGAGTTATGAGCTGCATCCAGTATGCATCCTATATGTATTCAAGCCTATTTCCACAGCAGCCATATTGGGATAACACCTACTTTATATTTGTTGCATGTTCCCATTCACTTAGCATAATTTTAAAAATAATATTTAAAAATTGCAGCTTACCTTGTTAGATGCCCATTTCTGGAAACTCCAGGACTCCAGGACCCTGCTTAGATCTCTCTGTTTCAGGCGGTTGGGTAAATTTATTTGCCATAATTAACCCTGTCGGTACTGTGCTGGCAGATTTATCACTCAAACTAAATGAGCAAGACTGTCTGTCCTAACAAAGGGTTAAAGATCTCTAGGCATTGCATGTTAATGCACTTTTAAAAAACTGCCCCTTATCTGCACACCTTTTGCCTGTAGTTTTCTATGTATAATCCTTCTTCAAACAAACAGCTAGAAAAGGTAAGACTTAATTACTTTTAGGTATGCTATGTGAATGGGAACACATAACAAAATTATAGTTGGGAATTGTCAAATTTGACTGGAAAAGTGGAAATACATTTTAAGCCCAATGAGATTGGGGTTGGTTGTTGAAGTATTACTTTTTTAGCACTGAGGATGAATATGTGTTCCCACTTGCAGTCGTTAGGTGGCAAAAAGTGCTGCATAGTGCTATTTTTTTGGTGTGCTCTGCCATGCCACATATAGACGTAAAGCTGGCCATACAATGGTAGATTTTCATACAAATGGTAATACAAAACATCTCGTCAGAACATTTGATATTGCCATCAGATACTTTGACAAATGTCTTTGAAAATCTTGTCTGATTTTAACATTAGATTGTGGAATGAATGGAGTTTCCCAAACCAAAGACATAGTCCCTGTTAGAATTTTGTTTGCTTGAGGAAAAATTTTTATCCTGCTCCTTCAATTATTTTTGTCACTTTGGTTGAAATTGATTGTCGATTTGACCCTATTAACTATTAGGAAATAAAATGAATGTTCCGAAAACTATTCTAAATGGAATTCTAACTGTGCATACCCAGCTTTAGACCCTTTTTTGCCCAGGCCCTGAAAGCTGTGGAGTCTTTACCCTTAGGGAAAATTAGGGAAGAGGTAATGGGTATTAATGGATACATTATTCCTGGCAAAGATAAAGACTTTCTTATTTCCCTCATGTTATCATGGTATCTCATAGGAGCATGTTAGATTCGATATTTGGGGGAACTGAAACAGGGGAGTGTGTAGTACTCGTGCTAAGGATCAGGGGGTTACCAGTTGGGCATTCATGTAGGTATCTGTGAAATTGGACATGTCACTCTCCAGTCATGGACGTACTTGAAAAGGCCGCATATATGATTCGGTCAAATGTTTGGGAAGTATAGGCTGGAGAGTTCCTAATGCAATTATTGTTTTATTTTTCTTATATAAATAGGAAGATAACCTTATGGAGGGATTGAATGTTTTTATGTTTAAAGAGTAGAGGGATGGTTTGAAGAGGGTAAATCTTGCCTATTGTGTCATTCTTTAGCGATTTTGTTAATGATTTGGGAGTGGTTCATAGATGTTAGAAATATCTTTAGGTAGGACTACATCCCCTAGATAGGTGCTGAATTGGGATTTTATATGGGAGCCACATTGTTCAAACCTGTGTTCATCCAAATGCAGCCTGTTGGAATTCTGTGCATAGCCTGTCACCTGGGTCCCTCTGACACTGGTGCTTTAGTCAATCAGTAGTGGAGGACACCTTCAGCCAACAGGTCTACAGCTGGCTCCCATTAACTCCACGTTTTTTATCATTAGTAGAGTACACTGGTAGAGTGGCAGAGCATGTAAATAAGAGAGTGGGTACACTGTGTGGTGGCTGAGGAGTACACTGGGATTTTTAGCTAAAGGGAGAGGACACCAGAGTGATCTCTGACTAATTGAGGGAAAGCACTGTGACTCAGAGTGGGAGCAACTGTTATTGACTGGCAGAGGGGTTTGCTGTAATGTATGGTGTGAGGGTGCTGTGAGACAGCTGCTACAGGAGAGGACTGTGATACAGGGCAACTGATAGCTAGGTGGAGATGCTGTGACAGATGGGGGGGGGGCACTGTAAATGGAGAGAGGCACTATGAAAGACTGATAAAAAAAAAAATATCCTCCCCTATTAATCCCCAGGTTTCAACAAATAGATTGGATGTTCTGTATGACATTTGTGTAAACATCAAACACTTGTGTAAGCAAGCGCAATGTCATTCAGAATTTTGACAATCACCAACCTATGAGAATGTCTCAGTATGTGCCTTTTTACAAGTTTCCATATCGTTTTCCAGGGTTTTTCTTTTTTGGGAGGTGGCATGGCCTAGTATATTGCCCCGTAACACGGCTTTTGCCACCTCCATACCTCCCAATATTGTTACTTTCTGCAGATTCCAAAAAACAACCCCTCAACTGACATATAAACACATCACTATTTATAAGGTAAGGAGGGTGTTACAGATCATGCATTTGTTTCTGACCTAACTTCCATTAGACTGATCTCTTGTGTACCGACTTGGCTTAGTTATCCTGATTACGTTTGTCTGCTGCTCACCCTGACCAAGGCCCATTTTCAAAATCTACTTTTGCTCTGTCCATCCTGTCTTTGCCAGCGCTGCCTGAGACACAGCTTTCTTCTCTGTCTCCTGTGTGTTCGGGTACTCTCCACAAGCAAGCAGGGTGGACCCGGGGGTTTTGCTGACCTTGAGTCCAAGTCCAAACTTCTGTAAGGGGGGTCCCTGGTGGAACACTGGCTGGCCATTAGACCCTGCGACCTGGGAGATCCCGTACCACCTGCTCACTTGTGGACTCACATCCCAGGAATCGTGACAGAGGGAATCTCCAGACTGGCAGAGCCCCCCAAGCCCAGATCAATTAATTGCTGAATGGTCAAAGATAACCATGTCCTCAATGTTGGAAGTGTGGACTTTTAAAAGAAGATTGTGGAAGCCCACTGGCATATTGATTTTAGATAAAGGTCTGTGTGTAGGGGAGTAATGGGTGAAGTTGCGGTCCAGAGGGTGAAGGTGCCTCCATTGGTCTACACACACTTAACTTTTTTTTAAACTCAAACATTTTAAAATAAGTTTTAATTTAAAAAATGTATATGTAGCATATAAAAATGTTTTAATCGTCATCAGGTCTGATCCTGGTGTGATATGAGCTTTGAACAACTGAAAACATATTATTCTGATTTTTTATAAACAATTATGAAGTTTTTATCACCATTAATAGCCTATTGTTAGCATTTTAATAAAATTGTAAAATACATTTCCTGGATTGCTTCCCAAGAGAACAAGTGAAATCCTATTAAGAACATTATTAAAAAAACCTCCAGAATTTCTGAACCAGAAGTCCCATTAAAGTCAGTGATTTTCCTATTGTCTCTAGGATCCAATTTTCCATATATGCCACCGGGTTTAACCCCTCCGACTGTTCAGGCATTCCCACCATCCTAATGTTATTGCGCCTTGCTCCGTTTTCCAATTCTTCGATCTTACTAGACTTAATATTAACTTTTTGCAACACCATTTTGAGATCGGCACATACAGAAGCATTTACATCCTCCAGTTTGTTAATTCTGTCTTCTGCTTCCGTCAGCCTCTCTCTGAACTTCTGCATATCTTGCCTGAGAAAGGATATATCTATCTATCCGTGTAGCTTGTATTTGCTCTGCCATGGATGCCAGAGTGATATTACTGGCTTCGACTGCTGAGAGCACATCCCTGAGGGTAGGGTCACCTGGGGTATCAGAGTCTTGCAGGCATAGACGTCCATTGGACAAATCAATAGTCCCCCCTGTGGCCCCCCCCCCTTCTTCCACAAACAGGTCCCTGGGCACTTTACAGAAAGATTTATCTCCCAAACTTAATCGCATTTAATTTTTTTGGTTATCATCAATACCTGTGGTATTTCCTCAAACAGCAAACTTTTCCAATTTTAAAACCACTTCTTTCTGCTTCTCTTTACTGGACTGTTTTGGCTCACAAGGTGATTGCTTAGTCCCCCCTCTACTATCCACCTCTGGAACAGTCTCTTTTTTTGGCCAAGTTCTAGTCATTTTATTCATTCTTTATATTTTCCTTTGATATAAGCAGATATTATACTGAGCTGCCGCACTGTTCCTTGTATACCACTGCGGGGAGCCAAATTGCCTTCCTTCAGCTTCTCCACGATCCAACTCTCTGCACTTCCACCCGCTGCCACCGGGGAGAGCCAGCAGCCGGAACAGCAGCAAGTCTCTTTCTCCTCCGACCATCCAGCCTCCACTCACCGCAACTCAGAGCGGCATCCGCCAGATCTCCACCGCCTCTCCCCGGGACGGACTGATCGACCTCCACCGCTCCAACCTACCAGGGCGCAGATATCGGCCAGTCAATCAGCCAGTCATTCAGTCAGTCAGTCAATCAGCCAGTCAATCAGCCAGCCCGCAATCTCATGGCAGAGGACATTCAGGGCACCTGCTCTATTAAAGTCAGTGATTTTGAAGTAGGAAAGCTTCTGGAAGGCCTGCCTGGCAAGATGATGGGGCCAAAAACAGCCTGAACCATTTCCTTCAAAAATTCTCTAAGGAATACTAAGGTGGGGACCAGGAGGCACTGGCAGTCAACCTAAGGGTGCCCAAGCAAACAGCTGAATCAGATATAAGGCAGAAACAGTCTTTTGAGCAGCCTTTGGTCCCTTTCTCTCAGAAACCTTTTGGGAATTCAACCTGCCCAAAATACCACCGAAATCTGCATTAGACTTGGTACATCTGAATTCAGCAATATTCCCGTAAGCATTTCACGTAAACTAAAGCAGAACTCTGGGCAAACATTTTCTTAATCCTTGCAGTGGGGCTACTCAACATAAAAATTAAAACTCTATTTTGGAACAGCGAGCCATTAAAAGTTTTAAGATAGCCATACACGCTCAAAGAACAAAAATCTATGGATTTACTCAACCCCACTAAACAGGGTGAAAGTAGGAATCTTCGCTGCCGGCTATTGCACGCAGCAGTCTCTGCGTCCATGCTAGAAAGTTCAAAGGAAAGTCCAATCTGGAAAGTGGACTTCGGGTGGGCTTGTGTGTTTAAGGCTGGTGTGCTCCTGATGGAATCAGACCGAGGTGTCTTGTATGTATACCATAAAACAAAAGGGTAAAACTGGAGCGCCACAACCTAGTGCAATAAGGCAGGTTTGGAAGGGACAAAATGAACACATAATGTTTACACTCACATGTGCAAAGGTTTAATGGGAGCTCAGCAATCTGAAACCATATGGAGTAGCGTGGCGTCTGGTGGACAATCCAGTGGCTGGAGGGACTATGCTGGTCCACAAGGTGGAGATGGGGATTCAGGAACCAGATGACCAGGGAAGAAACCAAAACAGCAAATGGTGTAATATTGATAATACAGTGGAAGGAAAGAGATATATGTCAGATGTTGTGCAGCTTGTGTGAGGGGTGTTGATGATGTATTATCCTGAGCGAACCTGGAAGGTGGAGATAGTCCTGAACAATCCAGTTAGGAAGAGGGATCTGTTGTCGGCCAGTGTGGAGCTGTTCTTGAACTTGGAGCCCAGGCAGATGCTGTGGAAGGGCTTTGGTGGACGATCCTGGATGCTTGGGGAGAGACCACACATGTTCTAAGCTAGTGGAAGGCTGTGCAGATCTGAGTAGCTAGCTGAGGTGCTGGTGCCGGACAATTCAGCTGATGTGAGGGTCTGATCATCTTGAGAGAACGCTGCTGCAGGTGGTGGAGCGGCGCCTAGCCACAGTGTAACAACGCTGCTGTGGTGGAGAGGAGAGTCGGTAGCTGAACAGCGGTGTGAGCCGCTGGTGGAGGGGAGGAGAAATCGGGGGATGGTGAGGATGTGGAGAGGTGGGGGAGACCAGGGCAGCGGGGAGAAGAGACGAGAATGGACCGGGGGATCGGTGACAGCCCGACGCCCAGTTACTGTCTAAGGAGGCAACGCGTTTCAAAGTGAATTTTACTACCAGCCCAGTCAATTTTTAAAATTACTTTTGTTGAACAGGGTGGTGCTTGCAGGGCCACCCACAGCTTGAATTTTGTCAGATTCCTGCTGAAATTTGAGCCATCTATGGACAGCTTATTAATGGTACTTGTACTAATGAGCCACAAACAATGCCTAAATCATAGTAACCCATGAAGGGTAATCAATAATTATCAAACTGATGGCTATTATCCAGTTAAAAGTGAAATCTAATCAGCTGATGTCAGATACTGCAGTTTACACATGATTGTTGCTCAGCCTTATTAAATATATTAAATATGCTAAACTCTAAGAATTGAATACCAGTTCCATGAAATTGAAAGAATTAATCTTTACGACCATTTAAGGGATTTTTGTCTTATAAAGCTAGGTTTAAAGAAGAACTTTGGGCAAAAATTTTATTAACCACCCCCACACTCCAAGGGTTAAAAGCTTGTTTTTGTCTAGGTGCTAAAAAAAGAAAGGTTATACTCACCTGATGCTCTGTGCCGGCTTTCTTTTAAACTGGTCCTTACATCCTCTCTCCCCCTCCACTGTAGCAGTCTAAGGTCCTGTAAATCATCACGTTCTATACACTCAGGGGAATTTATCAAACCTGGAGCAGACAATATCCAGAGCAGTTGCCCATGGCAGCCACCCAGCTTCTCTCTTTCATTTTCAAATCTTAACTGAACAAACGGAAGAGAGAAGCTGATTGGTTGCCATGGGCAACTGCTCTAGATTCTTTCTGCTCCAGTTTTGATAAATTGCCTCCTGTGTATTGATGTGGGGAAGCCTAGGAACATTTCAATGCTGCAGCATAGGAAGAGAGAGGCTTCAGAGACCAGAGAAGCAAGGAGCCGGCTCAGCGTTTTGGGTGAGTATAACTTTTTTTAGCACCTAGACAAAAACGAGCAGGTAACCCTTGCAGTGCAAGGGCAGCCCCACTGCAAAGGTTAATAACATTTTTGTCCAGAGTTTTTCTTTAACCATAATACCATAGAAGAAGTAGAGCTGAACTAGGAAGCAGTAGACTGATGATCTTGGTGGAGCAGTATGGCAAGGATGACCAGCTGAAATTGCAAATCCCTTTAGAGATAAGACAGTAAACATTCATGTCTTTCAAATAATAAATTTAGGTGTTTTCATGGAGCTCCATTTTGAGGGCTGATTCACACTAAATGCGCTGTTGATCATTTTGATGCATTTTTCAGTTCAGGCAAAATCCATGGACATTAGAAAATACATTGTTTTCAATAGAGTCTGACTTATATTGTAGGGCAATTAAAATATTGGGTGCTTTGACCTGCTGTCGTCCATGTAAATCAATTGAGATGAAGTCTTTCAAAAACACACTGTAACCCATTTAAAAGTGAACATATTCTCCAAGGGAAAGGTTTTGAGGTTTGGAAAGAATGTGTAGCTTGTTCAAACTACTGGTAAAATCCCAACTAATGTGCTGTATCATTTATAGGCTAGTTACAGTTCCTTGGCACTGTACAATGCAATAAATCTTCTCTTTGTAAAAGCATTGACCACATGCTCTGTAATAATATCCATTATGTTATCTACACATGCATTTATCTGTCTTTCCCTATATCATTCATTTTTTTTTTACATCTTATTTAAACTACTCATCTATATTGTCAGAAATATCTTCCTACATATAACTGCAAGTACACATTTGTATACATCATTACACGAGTAGCTTGTAAAAGAACACACACAAATGTGTATGGACTATTAAATGAACATCAATACAGCAAATACTACATTAATTCAACCAAGGCCACTATTATGGACATATTATTCCACCAGCTATGTGCAAAAGTGATATCTTAATAGCTGACTATGGTTTTTATTTTTTAAGAATGCCATATTTCTTAGACGAGCTACAAGATGATAATAATGACAACAGAAGCCCATGTGAAAGTTGCTAGCATCAGTTAATAACGACCAAAGGATTGTTAGGTAATGACATTACAATCTCAGAACTCCTACCTATCTCAGCTGCTGGTGTTATAATGAAATTGCATAAAATACACACAACTGCATTACTTGATTACCGAACTGAAATGTTTACATGAACCTTCCAACATCCTTGTCTGTGTGGCTTTTAGACTGCTCCCTTCATACCATAATTTAAAATATATAAGGTAATTAATTTCTTTAACAGCTTCATAGCAAATTATATTGAAACACAGTTTGTAATCCAGCCTATTATGATGTATGTATATGTCACAAAATGTATGTCTGAGCCTCGCGTTACAAGAACTCATCACAAGGATAAGCAGGCAAAAAAAACATGTTGCTTCATAAACAATTTATATCTATCTGACAAGACACAGTAATCCTATTAAATCTGAATGGGAGCTTCAAGATATGAAAAGGGTAATGAGATTGCAGAAGGATTACTTAATCATTTTAAACTGTTGAACTGTTTAGGTTATTTCAATTTCTTACACTGCAAAATAATGCAGTCTTAGGCAATGCTCTCCACCTAATGCATTGGGATCGTTTATTAATCACACCTAAAGGAAAACGCCAGACATATTATATAGGAGGGTGTTGTTTAAAAAAAGGGATTGTTCAAATGATTAAATATTACCAAATAACAATTACTTTACTTGCCATAAAAAAAGACAGTAAACCTAAAACCGAGCCTGTCCCCTCCCACTACAAAATAGTTGATAAACCGAACAAGGAGAGAATGGGTCCCATTAATAAGTAGAAACATAGCTTTTATTTTTTAATACATTGTTCAGAAATTATTTTATTCTGCAAGTAGGAAATGTGCAGAATTAATTTGTCCATACCGATTAACACTCACAGTAAAGGGTGCAATATTATTTTTTAGAGAAATGGTTACCCTAAATATAGATATAGATATAGCGACTAATAAGAAGGGGTCAAAGTAATGCCCAAGTAAGGCAGAGCAGACACCCATTGAAATGGAAAGGAGAAGCGCAGCACAGAATCCGTGCAGGAGGTATGAGAGAGAGTGACATGGCACGAGTTTTAGATTGATTCACCCTCAGTCCCGAGAAGCTAGCAAAGTCATCCAACAAGATAAGTTGATTAGGGATGGTAATTTGTGGCAAAGTTATCGTGAGCATAATATCATCCCAAACAATGAGAGTTTATGGTGCACACCAGCCACCTCTACTCCCTTAATATCCACACTAGTCCGGATGGCCTCTGCCAGAGGGTCTAGTACAAGAATTAACAAAATGGGAGAGAGCGGGTTGTCCTACCTGGTCTTCCTCCGAACGGGAAAGAGGGAGGAATCAAACCCACAGTATCTCACTTTCGCTTGGGGAAAGAATACAAGGACCCTATCAAGGCCATAAAATCCACTCCAAAACCAAAGTGCCGTAGCACCCTCAATAGGTATGACCAGGAAAAGGAGTCAAATGCCTTGGAAATGTCCAGTGAAAGAAGGCACATTTCCTGGGACTGAGAACGAACCAAGTGTATCAGACGTAAGATCCTACTGACACTATCTCCTGCTTAGTGTTTCGGGACAAAGCCAACTTGGTCATGTTTAATCAAATAATCCAGAAAAGTATTCAGTCTAGTTGCCAAAATTATGGTAAGCAATTTAATATCCACTTTGAGTAAGGAGATAGCCCGGTAGTTTGACCAGTCACTGAGATTCTTGTCTGGTTTGGGGAGCATAACCACGTTCATAGACAGCATGGAGGAGGGAAAAGCCATTGCCACGCTTAATGTTAAAGAGGCGAGTGAGGGGAGGAGTCACTACAGTAGACATCTTTTTGTAAATGAGAGCCGAGAATCCATCCGGGCCCGGGAGCTTATTAGACTTCGAGCCTTTGATAGCTTGCCTTTGATATCTGCATCCATAAAGTCTTTTTGAGCGTCCCATAGAACTGGGAGGGACCGTCGTTGAAGAAAGTTGTTGATAGCCAAGGGAGAAGAAGGGACAGGGGAAGAATAAAGAGCGTTCCGCCTGATCCATCAGGCAACGGTTAAGTTCAGTGCACCCCTCGTCCAGAGAGCATCTGTTACGTGCCGTAGGAGAGCGCTTAAAAAGGTCAGAGGCTTCCTGAAGTTTACATTCCAACGTGTGGATACAACTCAAGCGGTCTTTCTTGTGGCTGGATGCAGTCTGAATAATATGTCCCCGCATAACCGATTTATAAGCCTCTCACAAAGTAACCGTGGAGCTCACTGAGCCCACATCCAACTCTTTTCCCGCCAGGGGACTTTTTTTTCATTTTTTGCACACGTTTTAATCCACATTTTAGGCCTGAAAATTACTTTTAAGCCCAATCATTATATATTTTCTGAAAGCCAAGACCCTGTAGAATAAAATGGTGACATTTGCAAATTTTTATGTTGCATTATATTAGCGCAACTCTGTCAAACCCCCAAATGTTTTGAAAAATTTAAATTTTAGTGCCCCAAAACACAATGAAATACCCATTTTTTTAAAATATAAAAGATGGTTACAACTAGAGGTGTACCGAAATGGAAATTTTAAAACCGAAATTAAAAAAATTGTCAGACCGAAACCGAAAATGTTTTTTATTTGAATGTTTTCAATTATGTACAAACACTCAGCGATCACTGATCGCTGAGTATTTGCACTTGCTCTCCTCTCTGACACGCTGTCACAGGAGGCTGATCGAGCAGTGTAGGGAGGAGAGCCCAGCCTCCTGTCACAGCGCGGCCTGTCTCCGCCCACAAACCGCTCTGCCGGACTGTGATAGGAGACTGAGCGGTGTGGGAGGAGACGCCGGTCTCTCACAGAGCTCTCCTCCTGCAGCGCTCGGCCGGCTATCACAGTTTCTCTCCTCCCCGCTTGGGCACAGAGCAGCGCCCAGCGGGGAGGAAAGAAACCTGGGATGCGCCGATGTATCGGCAGGAAAATGGCACTTTCGGCATTATGCCAAAAGTGCCATTTTCGGCCGATATATCAGTGCATCCCTAGTTACAACGAGTAAATAGATACCCAACATGCCCAGGTTAAAATTGTGCATGTCCGTGAAATGGCGACAAAATTCAGTACACCAAAAAGTCCATATATGACACTTTAAAAGCCCGTAGAGGTCATCATTTTAAGGAAACACGTTAATATTGGCACCAGAATTATTGCTCTTACTAGGCGTGCAAGGCGATGCCCAACATGTGTGGCGTGATCGTCGTTTTCGTACATAGGTGCATCCGATGTGTGTTTACGTGAATGCGCATGTGCTCACGAGGTGGGGGGCTTTAAAAAAAATTTACATTATTTTATGTAATATTTTTAAAAACAATTTTTTAACCTTTATTTAATTGTTATCACATAAGGGGGCTTACAAGCCCCCCATGTGATGGCATATTGCCAGCAACAGGTCCTCTTTAAGGTGATACTTGGGGTCCAGTCCTGGCGGCTTTGTTTAAACCGGCCCGCTGCCACCTACGTAAGTGTTACGTTGGTGGCAGCGAAAGGGTTAATTTAAAAAATCCTCTACTTTTTATTTTTTTTAATGTTCTGCCTGCTAGCAGTAGATATAGGTTAAAAAAACCCCCAAAATGTTACTTTAAGTTTACTCATTTTATCATTATATGCTCTGTTTGAATTGCCCAGGTTTGTAACAGGTTTACATTAAGTAGATATCTACTTCAAATTCCTTTACTTGTCCTAATGCTTGTGTTGCTACGTATTTTGAAGTTACTCTCTTGCCCTGCAGTTCACTCATTTAAGCTTTAATATTTTCAACAATCTTTAGATCCCTTTGGGCGAACTTTGGTTATCCAGAAACCATCACTGGATAATTTGTGAAGCACTAGAAGGGCCTCTAAAGTGCCAATATATAAAGGCCCTACATTTTTAAGATATGTCATGCTGCTTAACTACTAGTGTGGCTGTGCCTCTTTAAATCTTTGTATTTATTACTATATTTCTTCTTTTGGAATCATGTTGCTTTATAAATTTATCTGTGTAAAATCTACATAAAAAAGGCAATGATTTGCAAATCTCATAAACCCATATTTTATTCACAGTAGAAAATAGAAAACATATCAAATGTTTAAACTAAGAAAATGTACCATTTTAAGAAAGCATTTTGATAATTTTGAAATTGATGGCAGCAACCAGTCTCAAAAAAGTTGGGACAGGGCCATGTTTAACCTGGTGTAGCATTCCCTCTTCTTTTTTATTTTTTATTCTTTATTTAAAAAAAGGTAAGGCAGGAAAACATCAGATTTTTAGCTGCATATAAATATATCCACTGTTAGAACAAATAAAAAATTAAAAAATTAAAAAAAGGATTACAAAGTGGCAAAAGGAACCGAGCATCCCCTCTTCTTTTAACAACACTCTGTCCCGCGTCTGGTAACTGAGGAGACCATTTGCTGGAGTTTTGGGAGAGGAATGTTGCCCCGTTATTGCCTGATATATGATTCTAACTGCTCAACAGTCCTGGGTCTTCTTTGTCATATTTTTTGCCAAATATTTTAAATTGGTGAAAGGTATGGACTACAGGCAGGCCAGTTAAGCACCCGGACTCTTGCACCCCCATACCATTAGAGATGCAGGCTTTGAACTGACCGCTGATAACAAGCCAAAAGGTCCCTCTCCTCTTTAGTCCGGCACCCATGGTTCCCAAAAAGAATATCAATGTTCAATTTGTCTGACCACATAATGTAACGCACTCGAAAGGGTTCTGGGTAGTATCCCAGTATCCCAGCTGCGGAGTTGGTTGGTCTAATAATTGAGTAAAATCAAATGCATTGAAGGCTATTCAGACTTGAATTCCAGGCGTCACTCTCAGACTTTCATGGAGAGTTAGGGATTCGTGCATCATAAGCCATAGTTATGTAAGTTGTACCTAGCAGTGGTTATTACTTCATAACCCGCTCTTAGGTTGGTGAAGTGATACTGGTTAAATCAATAGATAGGTAGGGTCTGATGACAACGGTGGTCCGATATCAAGGTTGGTAATAACTAAAATGAAAACTGGAGCTTAGCTATATGACAATATGTGCACCAGTCTCTTAATACGTATACTAGTCAAGGTACTATATACAATGATGGTTCACACTGTTGCAGGTGTGCAACCCCAAAGACACAGTGTACTTGCGGTTAGTAAGGCAGTCAATGTAGTGGTACACCCCAGGGCCGTGCTGCGAGAAGTTCCTGCGTATTAAGGTTCAGCGTTGGGGTTTCGTGAAAGACTCCGGGTCCAGGTGAGTAAATCTCCAGGGGGGGCTGCAGGGCGCTTGGTCCGCAATAGTGGAACGCTCTGCTAGCCTCGCTTCCATGTTTAAATTACCCGCGAATGCGCGGTTGAGCGGCAGGAAGTCTGTTCGACTTCCGCGTTCCACAGTGGAATGCAGCGCACAGCGTCCTACGGAGGAGGAGTGGTAAAAGGACTCCTCCTTCTGGTGCGTTCCACCGTGGAACGCGGCCGGCCAGAACGCGGACCGCTGAACACCTTACACATAACAGTTTTCCACTTTGTGATAGACCATTTTAAATGAGCTTTGGGCCAGAGAAGACAGTAGTGTTTCTGGACTAAGTTCAGATATGGCTTCTTCTTTGCATGATAGAGCTTTAACTTGCAGTTATGGATGGCACTGCGGACTGTGTTCACAAACAGTGATTTTTGGAAGTATTTTGTGGTCATGCAGTAATGTCCATCACAGAATCATATCTGCTTTTAATGCAGAGCCGCCTGAGGGCCATAAGATAACCAGCATCCAATATTGTGTTTTCGACCTTGCCCCTTGCGCACAGAGATTTCTCCAGATTCTTGGAATCTTTTGATGATATTATGTACTGTAGATGATGATATATTTAAAGTCTTTGTAAGTTTACGCTGAGGAACATTATTCTAAAATTGTTCAACAATATTTAGACGCAGCTTTTCACAGATTGGTGAACATCTGGCCATCTTTACTACTGAGACACTCTGACTTTCCAAGATGCTCTTTTTATACCGAATCATGTTACTGACCTGTTATTTTTTTTCATAACATGCTACATTTTCTCAGTTTAAACATTGGATATGTTTTCTATTTTCTATTCAAATAGAAAATAGAATCAAATATGGGTTTATGAGATTTGCAAATCATTGCATGATGTTTTTATGTACATTTTACACAGCGTCCCAACTTTTTGGGAAGTGGGGCTGTAATCTTTTGCATAATATTTTCTGAATATAACATTTTAAAGAATTTATATATGGATTTCTGAGGGTACTTATTAAGCTTAGGCTGTGGCTACACTATAACACCTTTATTTGGTAGCTAGTTAGTGTGGGGAGCTGCTGTTAGAACCCCTGTATTTTTCCATATATTATGAATAGCAATTGACTTTGTATTTGGAATCTAGGGTGACCTCATAGAGACACATAGACCTCCTTACAGTATAATTTGTATCTAAGTCTTACAAGTATTATTTATAATTTGATTAAAATGTTGTATGTATGTATTTTTTCTATTTATTATGTGTATTTGAAATAGAACATGACGAACACACAATAAAAAAATACTTCAATATTATGTATTAGTTAAAAAGATTGATCCAAGAATCAAATACAATAAAACGTTTCATACAAAAACTTACGGCATTGGGAAAGCCTTGAAACAGAGGAGCACTGTGAATGCCAGTATTAATGTAGTCACTGCAAGATAAGAAAAGGAAAAGTGATGTCGTAACAGGCAGCATTTCTTTATTTAAACCAACATCCAGATACCATATTTAAGCAAGGCAAGTCTAAATGTGTAGGAGTTTATATAATTGAATTGACAATTTTCATAATGTATATGCAATCCAGGGTTTGCCAAGAGAGAAAGGGTATGTTCCAATTAAAGATTAGGGCAAGAACAGGCATGAAAGAACTTTGACAACACATAATACTTGGCTAATTAATACAATAAACGTATTTGTGGCATCATCAACCAATGAGATAATGGAAACAATGCAATACTATTTGAAAACATTATGTTACAGCAACTGTGGTAGGTTGTAAATATTTTAATAATCATTGCAGAACATAATGCTGGAGTTAAAAGTACAACACATTTACAACAATTTAGAAAAATCTATAGAAGTAAAGTAAACATATAACTAGGGATGCACAGATACTTTTTGAGTACCAGTGCAGATACTTGGCATTTTCATGAGAACTACCAGGGTTCAGAGGTTGCAGCTGGGACCTGGCTCTGGTGCTCCACCACTGTCCTGAAATCAGTAGTCTGTATTGTTTTAGAAAAACTGTCACATGACAATAAACAAAAATGTATCAGTACTCGTACTTGTAAGTACTCGGCAAGTACCAGTACTTGTACTCGCAAAACTGGTATCTGTGCATCACTTTATTTATATTTATAAAAACAAAATTGTACATTAAAACAGAGATGTACAAATCCCTGGAGCTCCGTGTGCTCCTTACAAATGACAGCTGCCTCCTAATTTTTTAATTTTTCTCTAGTGTAGTCTTGAAGCTCAAAAGTATCGGTACATGTACTCGTACTTGTACCGAGTACTGTACTTGGTATCTGTGCAACCCTACATATAACAGTGAATATAATTTAACATTAAAATATCTACACCTTCCATCTGGTTCCTTTCGATTAAACTGTATATTCATGCTTGACCATACTCAATATTTATGATCTGAAGAATTTCTTTAAATCCATGTAATGATTCTTGGAAGTGTAATCACTTCTACTTGATTTACAAACAGCTTTCAGGATTATAGGACCACAGTGTTTGACACTAATACATGACAAGAGGATAAAATTCCTCTGTATCACTAAAGGGATCACCAGCAGGAGGAAAGGGGTCCCGATTCTATATTGATCTTTAGATAGACCTAGAATACTGTCAATTCTGGACACCTAACTGACAAAAAGATATTGTTAAGATAGAACAAGCCCAAAAATAGGTAACAAAAATGGTGAAAGGTCGGAGGGATAAAACATATCAGGAGAGACTGCAGGTACTTAATATATACGGTATTGAGGTAAAAAGGGACATTTGGACATGATTAAAACCTTTAAATACATGAAGGATGTGAATAAAGGTTAGGAGGGCAATATTTTGAAAAAAAACCATAAGTCAAGAACACTAAGCCATGACCTTAAACTAGCAGGAGGAAAGTTCACCTACCTAAAGCCATACACAGCAGGCCTTCTGACTGGAAAGTTGTCAGTCGAACAGTGACTGCAGCCCAGCAGCTGCTTTCAATGCTTGGATAATCTGACAGAGGCAGGCACTGGCTGTCAGAATACAATAGCCAGGCAAGGGAGGTTAAGACATCCATGGTGTTTAGAGTGGCTCAAGGAATCTATCTGCTGTATTTCTTTCATTCAGCCAGCAGGATGAACGAAAAAAGTCTATAAGCGTATGGCAAGCTTTAAACTAACCTCAAAAAGTATTATTTTCCTCAAAGAGTAGTTGATTAATAGAACAGACTTCCATCACAAGAAGAGTCAGTCAACAGTAAGTGAATGTAAACATGTTTGGGACAATTATAGATATATACTCAGACAAAAAAAAAGGAAGAAAAGGGGCAGACTTGATGGACTACTTGGTCTTTTTCTACCATCACTCTTCTCGGTTTCTATTTTAACTACAGAAACTGAACTATGCATGATATTTTGATCTATGGCACCCAGGGCCACCATTAAAAATCTTGGGGCCCCATACACCTTACCTGACAGGGCCCACCCTAGGTAGGTCTCCTCCACTCCCATGCCGTCATTGACTTCCCCGGTCTCTGTGCCACTCCTAGATTTTATGTGATTGCTCTACTACTGCAGGTGTACTGTGCTTACCTCTGAACCCCCCTACAGCCCTCTTCCTACACTGCTCACCTCTGCACCCCTCTTCATATTCTGCTCACCTGTGTGAGCCCTAGACCCCTCTTCCAACACTACTCACCTCTTTAGAAATGCTGGGTGCCCACAGCAAAATGCAGGTGACACTGCTGTCCTGCAGCTTTGATTGTTTTTCCAGTGTCCAATCACCAGAAGTTAGCTACATAACCCAATGGCTAAATAATTTCACTCCTTCTGTCCTGTGATGTATGATCAAGAAACATGTAAATCTGTCACAATGAAAACTTGCATTTGGCTGCAGCTGATGCTATATACAAATCTTGACTTATTGTGTAAAATTTGAGCTTGTACAGTATATATCTCAGAATCTACTGATTGTTTTGACATGCAGTTTTCCATGAAGGTAATATCTGCTTATGTGATACTTTATCATATGATCATTTCGCATTTACTTTTGTGATAGGTTTAATTTAAGAACCAGATAGCCCAAGCATGTTGGTTGTAGAAATCTTATTTTATTATTAATAATAATGTACCATTCTCCTCCTCTATTAGTCTAATTACTTCGTAACCTCTATTCAGGCTTACTTAAAAAAAGTATGCCATGCAAACGCAGAGGGAATTTTTCTATCAATATTATCAATATTTGCTGTTATAAATGTGCCATATATTTAAAAAATATTGAATGCTAAAAAATACTGAATTAAATACTGGTAGTCCTCTTTTTGACACAAGCAAGAACTCGGAGGAAGGACTGTGGAGCAAAAGGAAAACTGTCAAGGTCTGCAACTTGAACAGACATTAACTTTGATGTGTGAGTCTACAGCACTGGCTTAATAAGCTGTATTTTTCTTATGGTCCTTACAGACATAGTAGTCATAGTTAACCACATGTCCATGCACATCTTGTCCATGGGAAAGCCAACAGTTACAGAATTTGGTAAAAAAATGTTTTTTTAATTACAGGTTATAATCGGTTTATTTACCATTTTACATAATGCAGACCAAGTAAATCACAGTAAAATAACACCTACCTTTATTATTTCATTAAAAAGGTCATCGTGACCATGAAATATTATCTGCTAAGTTTTCTTTAACCAAAAATAACTGACAAGATATCTATATCTTGTCATATAATTAAAAGCAAGAGCACGGTTTATGGCACAGGTGCCATCTCTCTTACAGCACACCTCTATGTTTTTAACTCCCATCTGAAACAATCAAAATAATAAAAACATCCCTGCAGTACTATTCCCAAGTTTACCTGCCTTTTCCTGCTAACTTGTTAAAGTAGAACTGAAGCCATAACTTTTTTTTAGTTGTGGATAGAGTAAGGGAGGGTTATAACCCTTGTAAGCTTTTGTTTGCCATCAAATGTCCCATTTCCTGGACTAGAACTAGAACACCAGAACTAGTGTCCCCTTCTGTAGATTTTCCACTATTCCTGTTCTTATGACAACTGAAAATTCGGGATTTTTTTTCACTTTCAGTGATAACATTCACCAGCACAAGCAGAGAATGTAAATCTTCTTAACTGGGACACAGACAGCAATAAAAACCTGACAGTTGTTCCAATCGCTTCTCTATCCAATAAAAAAAGTTTTGGCTTCAGTTGCACTTTAAGGTTTCATCTTGAGGGTTGTCATATAGGACAGGTTCCACAAATAAGAGAATTGAATTGGACACATTACTCAGCTCTAATATGCTCTAGCATACCTCCCAACTTTCTGAGATGAGAAAAAAGGACACCTTCCAGCACAACAGACACAACCCTGCCACAACACCAGTTATACGGACCATTAAGAATTTATATGGCAAATGATTGGTTAAATCCAGAAGTGTTTTTTTCACCATTACTTTTCCTTTATATTGGCTGTTTCAAATGGCAAAAGGGATAAAGGTTTTAGTGCAGATTAACACTTTGGTAGTTAAATAGTACATTTTCATAGATATCTGTACATCAGACCATAAAGAGAGACAACTGAGGAGGAAAGAGAGACAGAGGGATTTGGTTCCAAATGAGGGACAGTTGGGAGGTATGCTCTATGAGCCAAGGACATCACAGGTAAAAGTCCATAAGTTCCTCCTTAATGGGCACAGACAAGCTCAGTGAGCAACCACTACTTGATTGCTTTCTTCTATTGCTATTTCTAGTAATGAAGGATTGCCTTGGAACAGCAACACATGGAATAGAAATTTGGCTTCCACTACCGCCGATATGACTAAACATACCGTTGATACATTGTATAGCGTCTAACGAGTGATGAAATTGGCAGAAAATTGCCCTGTAATAATCCCGAAGGCTTTCATAAAAATTTCCCCTGGACTGGAAAGACAAACCTTTTATCTCTAAATAGTAGATAGACATTTAAACCTATACCATGTGATGAAGGGGTCTTCCTTGTCTAGCCCCTTAGGAATCAGGGCAAAATGGGGATCTAGTGTATCAGTCTACTACTGACAACACCAAATTTGTGATTTTGTAAAAAGCTTTCCAAAGCCACTTCGGGCTCTGAATGATCTATCCTCTAAATAAATATTTTTCCTCCACTGCTGGCTGCTTGCATGGATGGGGGAATCAATACATTTTCTCTTGTAGAGCATGCAGCCTACAGGAGAGAAAATTTAGCCACATATGGCGGATTTAAAAAGCCAAGACTACCAAATGTTTTACGCTGCACTACATGTGCAGATTGGCTACTTGTTTTATCTATTATTTTATCTGTGGATTAATTCTGGGAATGCACAGATACCAGTTCAGATACCAGTGCCAATACTTGGCATTTTCAGGAGAACTACCAGAGGTGCAGAAGTTGCAGCTGGGACCCTGCCCTGGTGCTCCAGCACTGTCCTGAAATTATTAGTCTGTATTGTTTAAGAAAAACTGTCACAAGGTAATAAAAAAATGTATCAGTAATGTATCTGCGATATGTATCACCCCTATTTGGGTTGTGGTCCCTTTAAGGTTAGACGCAGAGAGGAGTGTGGGAGTTGAGGAGGAGGTCATCAGCTGTAGCTGTGTGTGAAGGAGAGACTTGCTGTGCCTTGCTGGAAGGACTTCTATTTCCTGGGAAGGGATTCCCTCAGGTTTGGGACTTTTCAAACAAGTCGGTGAGACACACTCATGTTTGGTTATTTTGTGCCGAAGACTTGAACGTTTACGTTGAGTACGCTGAGGATAAGCGTGTATTTTATGTTTACCGTTTGGCTGCCCTGAAAGGGGAGAATAAAGCTGTTTGTTTCATTCAAGACGTTGTGCAAGTGCTCTGTGAGCTCCCCAACATCACAAAATTATATATATAGCAAATCATACATTAAAACAGGGATGCACAAATCCCAGGAGCCCCATGTGCTCCTTACAAATGACAGCTGCCCCCTAACTTTTGAGTTTTTCTCTAGTCTAGTCTTGGAGCTGGAAAAGTATTTATCATTGTACCAAGTACGGTACTTGGTATCTGTGCATCCCTCATCCCTATTAATTACCCTTGAGTATATGCTTAAATGGAGCAGCTCTGTAAACTCTGCTTGCACCAAAAATCTTTTGTAAGGATAGTGATAACAACAACCTCCTTCCCCCCCTCAACGACTTATTGTCTATGTGTAGTATATCTTAGCTCTGGGTGCATAATTGCCTATGGCTGTAAACTTGACACTAGGTAGGTATGTGGCTTTTAAGGAATTTTAGGAATAGGCATTGGAGCACAGTACATATAAGTTCACTAAAAGTGCACTTACACTTAAAAAACTTTTATTACGGAGCTTTTATTAGTTGTGCTGCCCGCATAACCCATTTTTAGTATAACATTTACTTTTACTTAAAGAACTTGAGGAATGTAAAAAGTTAACCCTTGCAGTGGGGCTACCCCCGCACTGTAAGGGTTAACTGCTCATTTTGGTCTAGGGGCCGGAATAAAGAAGGTATACTCGCCTGTTCCTCGATTCCTGTGGTGGTGAGTGATCACCACTCTCCCCATCCACTCCGGCTGTGCTATGTCCCTCAACGTCCTCACGCCAAATGCAAGTGAATGGACTGTATTAAATGTGATGATGTCAGCGGGGCTGCCGAAGCTCGGGGTAGAAGAGGTGGACTGGTCTAGCAGCCAGGTGGAATCAAGGATTGGGTGGGTTTATTTTTTTATATTAGCCCCTAGGCCATAAGGAGCAGTTAATCCGTGCAGTGTGGGGGTAGCCCCACTGCAAGGGCTAACTTTGTTAATTCCTGGGCTTTCGTTTTAATATTGTTTTATAGGGTCTTGGCATTCAGAAAATATATAATGTGTGGGGGTTTTAAGTAATTTTCAGGCCTAAAATGTGGAATATAACATGGGTGCAAAAAATTAAAAAAAGGCCTCAGTCATGAAGGGGTTAAAATACATACAACAATTTACAGGATATACTGTACTATAACGGTAAGGGTAACACAACATACTATTATTTGTGTAGCTTTACAAAACACATATAAATCACAGATAGCTAAAACAAAATAGAAAAAAATACAGAGGATTCAATTCTTTCCTTCTCATTTCAAACAAAAAAGAAAAATGTTTTGGCTGAAGCTCATCTATAAATGCAATCAAGCTAATTTTAAATATCATAATAATGCCTATAGCAATTTCCAAAGGCATCGTTCAGAACATGGAACAAACAAAGTATTTTTACCATATTTACTCGGCAATCTACTTAAAGCCCCTGTGTCAAACATACTGTACTGTATGTCTTGCTAACAGAGTATTACATGCTGTGCAAATCAGTGTACTGCAAAGGGTTTTCTTCTTTATTTATAGATTTCAACTTGTTGGAATGCCTCGCATGTCTTTTTGATAGAAAGGGTGAATTTTGTAAAGCTAAACTGAAGTTATCCTATGTAGCCTGTTGGATGCAAATGCTGCATCGCTGCATTTTCCTTACCAAAAAAACGTGCAGAATTTAGTTTTTTGCAGGATCATTCACTCTGCCTAAAGCTCTTTTTTTTGTCTGTATTACTTCTGCCAATTGGGAGAATCATTGATTGATTATGTCTGTTTGGAAATACTTCTTTCACTGTTTACCAAGAACTTGCACTTCTGGAAAAAGAGTTAAAACTGTTAAGTGCTAGTCTATACAAATCACCATTTAAAGGCAATTTTTTTTTTTGAAGTTTTCGATAGAGTGGAGAGGGATTAGAACTCCTGCTAGGTTTTTATTGCTGTGCCCCCCCCCCACCCCCAATGGGGAGATTTAATTTTTCTATTGGTCTTGATGACCATTCTCACAGGGACTGACAGTAGGGGTAAAATCAAAATTCTGAGTTGTCAACATAACAGGAATAAAAGGTAAATCTGTAATGAGGACACGTATTACATTGACAGCTGTCTAAGGAGGATTTCTCTCACTGTGGAGAGATTTCCTCTGACTTCCTGTTGTATCTACAGGACAAGAAGTGAAGGGAAATCTCCCCAATGGCAACTGATGGGGGGGCTGCTCGCCTTGCAAGAGAATTTGCATTTTGGAGGGGAATTTGTCCTTAGCTTGGTGAATGTGGTAAAAATTCACTTTGCAAAGAATACCCAATCACATTCAAGGAAAGTTTTAAAAAAACAGTATTTTACTTGTGCATGATTGGAACTCATTCACTAAGCTAAGACTTAGAACAATAGCCCTAGTCTATCCAGTAATTCATGTACACTTATTTTGGCTTATGACAGACAAACACCAGAAGAAGATCACACTGCAGAATGACAGTTGTATCAGTCTTAATTCATGAGATGTTTAAAGTTGTATTTTTTTAAAAGTACAATTTAAAAACAATTTTAGGTCCATGAATATTTACCAGCTGAGCTGATGCACTGCGTATAGCTTAAGAGCATCTGAGAAATAACTTTGCTCTGCATTAGGAAAATTGTTTAAAATCAGAAGAGAGAAGTGGGGAATATGTAAATCTAACTATAGTCTATGCAAACTCCTGTGAAACTCATTTGAAACACATTTAATATCACAATAATGTATCTTTGCAAATTGCTTACCATTATTATGGTAGTATACTTTGAAGGTACAGAATACAAGTAAAATATGAGAACAGATGCATTACCTGCTAAAGCAAGAAGGGGTTATCTACTAAATAGGTTTCTGACATTCAGATATTAACAACCAAAGTACAGAGTTGATGGAGAAGGGGGGGGCTAGTAGAATTGGGCTTTAAAGCATGCCAGCATATACAGTATGTATGTACATGATCAAGCTTACACAGGCTATAGACATTGGAGAACACTCAAAAATACATGCATGATTCATTGTCTCACACTGTCTCCTGTGTTAGCACTTAAATTCCAACTCTGCAAATTGAAAAAAAAAAAGAAACACTATACATACACTATATTGCCAAAAGTATTGGGACACCCCTCCAAATCATTGGATCCAGGTGTTCCAATCACCTCCATGGCCACAGGTCTATCAAATTAAGCACCTAGGCATGCAGACTGCTTCTACAAACATTTGTGAAAGAATGGGTCGCTCTCAGGAGCTCAGTGAATTCAAGCGTGGTAGGTTGCCACCTGTGCAATAAGTCCATCCGTGAAATTTTCTTGCTACTAAATTTTCCACGGTCAACTGTTAGTGGTATTATAACAAAGTGTGAGCAACAGCAACTCAACCACGAAGTGGTAGGCCATGTAAAATGACAGAGCGGGGTCAGCGCATGCTGAAGTGCACAGTGCGCAGAAGTCGCCAACTGTCTGCAGTGTCAATAGCTACAGACCTCCAAATTTCATGTGGCCTTCAGATTGGCACAACAACAGTGCATATAGAGCTTCATGGAATGGGTTTCCATGGCCGAGCAGCTGCATCCAAGCCTTACATCACCAAGTGCAATGCAAAGCGTCGGATGCAGTGGTGTAAAGCACACCACCACTGGACTGTAGAGAAGTGGAGATGTGTTTTCTGGAGTGACAAATTACACTTCTCTGTCTGGCAACCCGATGGACGTGTCTGGGTTTGGCAGTTGCCAGGATTACTGTACTTGCCTGACTGCATTGTGCCAAGTAAAGTTTGGTGTAGAGGGGATGATGGCATGGGGTTGTTTTTCAGGGGTTCGGCTTGACCCCTTAGTTCCAGCAAAGGGAACTCTTAAGGCATCAGCATACCAAGACATTTTGGACAATTTCATGCTCCTAACTTTGCGGGAACAGTTTGGGGATGGCCCCTTACTATTCCAACATGACTGGGCACCAGTGCACAAAGCAGGGTCCATAAAGACAGGGATGAGTGAGTTTGGGGTGGAGGAACTTGACTGGCCTGCACAGAGTCCTGACCTCAACCCGATAGAACACCTTTTGGGATGAAATAGAGCAGAGACTGCGAGCCAGGCCTTCTCGTCCAACATCAGTACCTGACCTCACAAATGTGCTTCTGGAAGAATGGTCAAACATTCCCATAGACACACCCCTAAACCTTGTGGACAGCCTTCCCAAAAGAGTTGAAGCTGTTATAGTGACAAAGGGTGGGCCAACTCAATATTGAACCCTACAGACTAAGACTGGGATGCCATTAAAGTTCATCTGCATGTAAAGGCAGGTGTCCCAATACTTTTGGCAATATAGTGTACCTTGTTTTCTGGCCAATCCACTCATATCATTGTTTCTCCCCCGTTCTGCTCTAGCAGTGGCAGTGGGCTGTCCTTCCTCCTGGACAGCCCATTACTCACATGATGACCAGTGAGTCCTACGCTGCCCAGCAGTACTGCTAGCCCAATTTGGTGTGATGACACACCCCCAAGGGTACTGTGAGCTCAAGCTGGATTGATGACACACCCCAGGTGCCCAGGACAGCCAGGGCTTGAAGAAGTGGGCTGAATAATGGTGTGTGTCAGTCAACCTGCAAAAGGACAGGCACTGGATTGGGAAGTAGTGAATCTTCATGGGACTGCACAGGAATGAAGGTAACAACTGCATCCAGAGCTGCTTTTTTGTTTTTCTACATCTCTATAAAATATGGAGTTGGGCTTTAGGTGCTAAAGTGGCCTTTTACTCTCACTTTGGCCACAAAATATTTTATCAAAAAGATGAACATATTTGGATGATAACATATTTATTTCAATCAGTTGGAAGTGTGAACTTGCCCGGTGCACTCCATCCTTAGTGCAGCTCAGTAATGCTGAGCCTGATACAATCATAGGCTCAGCTCTACTTAGCTCTCTGGATGGCCACTACACCTGCCACACAGGCAGGCACAGCAGCTTCAATAATGTTTTTGAAAGAAAGGCTGAAAGAAAATTGCAATTGAATTAAAATAGTTAAACGCTATGGCAATCCATTTTTCAATCATACTTGATTAGTAAACCTTTGCATTTATCTCCTTTTTGTCAGTTGACATCCCCATTTTATGTCTTTGCTCTGCAGATACAACAAAAAGTGGAACTGAAAATGTGCCCTGTGTATTGATAGCTATAGGTCTTATTTGAACTACAGAAAAACCAAATTAGGCAATATTTACATACAGATATACCAGTCTTTAACAACAGCAATGTTATAAAGAGTATCAGTTATGGACACGATCACCCAATTTGTGTTGTTAGATTGGTTGCTGGAGTGGTTAGATTTTCATTTGAAAATGGTAATTTTCAGAATGTTTGTTTGATGTTCTAATAGCTAGTTAATGGGGTTAAATTGTCAATTGATTTCAACCATAGTGATACAAATAATCAAAGGAGCAAGATGGAAGTTTTTCTCAAACAAATAAAATTCTAACAGTGAATGTGGTTTTCATTCTGGAAACTCCATTTTATCCATAATCAAAGGAAATTTCAAATGACATTTGTCAAGTCTCTGATAGCATTATAAAATATCCTAACGAGATTTTGTGTATGAATGTTCATATAAAATGCTAACCCAGCTAACACAGCTTTAAATGTTTGTCTCTGGTTACTAGGTAAAATATGCAGATACCTCCTTGGCTTGCTAATCTTGAGGGGAAAAAGTGGGAAAATATGCAGACTTTGCCCACAAGATGATGCGATCATTCTACCCAAACACTGCTTGGTGGTGCCACCTTTTATGGGACCTAAAAGTGGACTTCTTAATAACTTTGCAAGTTTGAGTAAACTAAAACTAATGCTGCCACATCTAAGGATTGGTAAGCTGCAATACATTACATTTTTGGTTTTGAGTTTAAAATAGATTGAAAATAACTTCTGAAGTTACATTAATATGTCAAAGCTTATATGATATTTTAGTGATTTGGTTTAGATCTACTTTAATCCATTATCAGTGGAAATACTGTAACTGTACCTGTGAGAGGTATAGGTACCTGAAAGTGTCACACTTCAAAATTACTTGCATGCATGCACTTAACATGAAAAAATATATATGATGCTAGGTCCACTTTCAATGCAATAGGACGCCAAATTTACTTACTGTCCGGTGTATACTTGTGAAGATTCAGTTGCACAGTACTAGCTCCCATAGATGCCGTTGATGAGCATAGGAAATTCCTATACTCGTCAGCACCACCTAGGGGCGCTAGTGCTGTTTAAATTACATCTGCCCCGATATAGACCAGGCAAAGTTTTCATACATGACACCCATAATGTATAATCCTGTATGGTTAAAAAAAGAAGTAATGCAAGAATATGAGGCGTTGATCATTGTATTCCAGTTCTGTTCTTAATCTAAATTAATTCCTTTTTTTCCCAAGTTTTAAAAATGCAGATGAAAGAGAAAGCAAATCGGTTTCTGAACTTGGCTAGAGGATGACACTGCAGCAGATCTGTGTGTTCAAGTATTTCTGTCAACAACAACATTAACTAAGCCCCTCAATTTCAAAGTAAATAAAGACATCTGGGTCTCTAGCTCAGCACTGTTTGCATATTTAAACCTCATATACTGATGAATTTGCAGTGGACCACATTTGCATATTAATGAAGATCTAATTGCTCTTTGCAGTCAGTTCAGTAGCACATGACTAGTACTGTTTGCACAGAAATATTCTTTGCCTGAACAGGTTAGAAACTGTATAACATTTTTTGTAGTAGATAATGTTTTAGAGTCTGGCTGATTCTTGCTGTAAGCACTTTTTCTTAAAATATACCTGCTATGAATTAGAGTTATGCTGTTTATACAGTATCAGGTAATGAAGACTGCTACACCATTTGCAGAAGCCTTCCAGCATTCTTTAATACAATCTTGTAATGTAATAGGTATTTGTCAACGGTTTCACGAAAAGGCACACATAGTAGTTGCCAAACCTTTTTCATGGCTGGCAAAGAATCTACTCATGTAAGGCAAACTTGCATGCAACATCCTTTTGATTGGAGCATATTTATACATCTTGAATTTTTGTATCTATAGTATAAAAATTTAAGCTCCCAGGGGGCTGCCACTACTTGACTCATTGCTAGTTCTGAGGATGGTGTGTCGTGCTTTATGCTGCGCAGGTTCTCTCTGCCTTGGAGCTAGCACTACTTGCATGAGTCAGGCAGTAGAAACCCCCAGCGCTGGATGAAAAGCCTCAGCTCTAAAAGATAACAGTTATCGTGAGAGATTTCTCTTGGTGTCAACCTACTAAAACTGACCCTGCACCCTGTTTCCAATCAAGAAGAGTAGGCGAACATTAGACACACAGGAGACTTCAAAATTGTTGTCGCTGCTCACTGATCATCCTTTGCAGGCTGTGCAGTAACAGGATTTGTTTAGCTTAGCAGTATAGATTTTATAGACAGTAGTATAGATTTACTGCCCTCAGTTTCTGGTCTCTGGCTACCTTGGTACATAGTTTACCTTGGGCACTCCTACCCTATCCTTCCCTCCCTTCACTACCCGTTTCCACCTCTCTCTCTATTTCTCTCTTCCACCCCCACCCCCCACCACTTCCTTCATTATTGTTTTTTTTAATTACTTTTCTTTCCTTTCTTTACCATTATGCGGTCTGAACCTAGGCGCTATGGATAATATATGAATAATGGTTGCATACATAACCTTACGTAAAATTAATTATAGTGGAAAATGGTCATACCTATTATCACATATCGCCGGTTTTCTTGGGTGTATAGAAGTGATGTGATACCACACCGCTAAATCTTAGCTACAAACATCAAAGGACACCATATTATGGGTTTTCCTTTGAGAATAGGGCCAAACGGCAGTGAATGAGCTGCCGAAGCTTTGGCTCAGCCGATCCAGATGTTGGATCGGCTGAGTCGAACTCTGTAAGAGTCCAGGGCTTACTACACATGCGCATATGGCACGTTGCCGCAAGAGGAAATCCGATACCAAGTCTCTGTCTCCATCTCCAGAGACTTCAAGGACCCGAGGTGCAAGGGAGGCCTCCCCACTACTTCGTCTCACCTCAGGTACGTGGCTCCCATGACAAACTCCCTCTGCACTTTGGCTTAGCCCAACATGCTGAGCATGTTTGGCTGACCGAAGGCAGCCGATGTACTCCTGATTTTAGCCGATGTACGGCTGATTTGACAATAGACAGCAGTGCATTTTGAAACTACTTGACAGACAATACCTGTTGTGTGGCAAATCCTCAGCACCCATACTTGGCTAGGTATTATTTACATAAAACTTAAAATGTTACTGTTGCCTTTGTAGGTACAAGTCAAAGAGCATGTGTCTTTACATACAATTGTTTTGTTTCACACCCATAAAGCTTGTGCTTTGAAGAGATTTGTGGATCTGAAAGGTTTTTTACTGCTATACTACATTTTAGTGCTATCAATGAAAGTAGTATAGCGGTTCCTATTAATTCTCAAGCAACCAGTAACAACAGTTATCCGGCACCTACCGATCCCTGTGGGTGCCGGATAACTGGGAGTTTACTGTACTATCATATTTTCATACTACATACATAAAAGGTTACATACTCTAATAAATGCTTGCAGAGATGAAGGAAACTTGAGAAGTTGCACAATTTGCAGTTAGTGTTATTACATTGTTACAGTAATTACAGTAATTATTTTTGAAAACAAAATTTAATAATTCAATAACAAACTTTGAATGTTCTTAAAAGACAATTTCTCTTTTTTAAGAATGAGGTGCAGGCTTCTAAGCCAAGAACATGCTCTCTGTTTGTATACAGAGGCTCAGCATCTGAGCTTTCTAGATATGTCTTTTCCCCAATAGGTAAATCATTCCATCTTTTAACAAAGTACCTTAAATCTTTAATGCAAGATGGTAGCCACATATGCGCTGATATTTTCTGTAAGATTCTGCTTCCCTGAAACAATAGGGTGTCCTGGTGGCATTACCTGATTTTTGTGTAATTTAGGTAGTGTGTAAATGTAGCAACTGTATGATTTTTATTTAACAAAAATAAAAATTAATCCTTGTTAGACACATGGTCAGATATTTCTCTCTGTCCACCAGAACCATATTTCCACCTTTTATCTTCAGGCTTATTTACTATGTTATAGGATAGCTTATGTCTAATTTTAATTCTATCCTTTCTTTTATCCAGCACATCCACTAGTTTCACAAACAGTTGGATGCCTGGATATACTGAAATCTCAGGATGATGGGATAATAATCAGTACTTGTAATGATCCTCTTGTAGTTGATGACATCTGGCTGCATACAGTAGTTTACTACAAATGGTTGTGTTCTAATTCTAACCTATAGTTCAACCTACAACATAATCCAGGATGTGATCTTGTTTCACAAATGAGTGATATCTGATACAGTAAGCACTGAGTGGCAGCCCAGCTGAGTATTGGGGTCTGCCATGCAGCACTGTTACTGAAGACGAGCCAACATATTACTAGGGATAGGCCCTGCCAGGAAAAAAGGCAATGCCATACTAAGATCTCACAAGACACCTGACCACCACACTCTGAGAACTGTACCTTTTATCTGATATGCCCCAACTTTAAACTACTAATTTGCCAGGAGATCTCTATTGCATTCGACTACCTCCTAGCAGACACATATACCAATCAGGAAAGGCCGCAGGATGTCTGTAGAATGTTCTAGAAACATCATTACAGAGTTAAGAGTTAACCCTTAACTGCCAAGATCATATTGACAGTCAAACATTTTAAAGACATATATCTTCCTGGCCTGTATTGGTCAAATGGTGCCATGTGTTACTGTTCCGGCACAATGTGATAATGATAGTATAAGTGAAATGGTCCCAGAAGTCATTGATATCGGTATATTATTAACTGTATATACTATATGCCATTTGATTTTTGTTCTTAACAGAAGTTAAGTTGCTAAATGCACCAGAAAATATTGATATTATTTATAGGTAGACATGTGCACATCATAATAATTTGTTTTGGAATGAAACAAATGAAAAGGGAAAAACCTTTTTGTTCATTTTGCTTGATGAAACAAATTATTATGTTTCGGATTCGGAGGCAACGAACATAAAAAAATTGAACGCACGCTGTCATCTTGGAGGCGGGGCATATGACATCACATGATGCCGGCATCAGGTGACGTCATACACATGTATGGGCACTGCCATCTTGGACGCAGCAAGATGGTGGTGCTATACAAAACGAATTTCTATATTCCCGAATATAGTATTTCCTATATTCAGGGATCGGCCGAATCAACGGAGTTTTGTGATTCAGCAAGTTCGTCTGAATGCATATCTCTCTTGATAAGTATTGAGATTGCAGTTTTTGTACAGAGTAGGGATGAATAAATCTATTTGGGTTTTGTTTGTCAAGTATTTTACAAATTTTGCACAAAGTTCATTTTGTTGAACTTTGCAGCAAACCACACTGATGTCCATGGGAGGAATCTTGATATTCAATTCTGCCCATTTATAGGGCTAATAAGCTAGCTATTGTGTGTGTGTGTGTGTGTGTGTGTGTGTTCCTCAGAATTTCAAAACCCTGCATGTTTTGTGAACTGAGAAACACACACATCCAAGTGTTTTTGAAGCAGTTTTTTTTTCCAAGTGAATTCCACATCTCTACCTCTCTCAAAGTAAAATACCCTTATTAATTTGGTTGCCCTTTTCTAGCTCACGAACATCCCTCCTGAGGATTGGTGACCAGAATTGCACCGCGTACTCAAGGTGGGGCTTTTCCAGTGTTTTGTAAAGGGGCAAAATGTTATTTCTATCCCGTGAATTAAAGGGTTATTAAACCCTTGCGTGTTTTTGCATATATCTACTGCTGGCAAGCAGTAGATATATGCAAAAACATTTTAAAAAATCCTTTTAAAAAGGGTTAATACTCACCTGTGTCTTCGCAGTGCGCTCCCGTCCGAACATGTTGACGTACATTTAAGAAGCTTAGGATGTGTAAGCTGCAGGAGGATACCAATATTTGCGAGATGACTTGACCCAGAGTGGAATCCTGTATCAAAAGCCTATCAGATAGAGAGGGAGGGGAAAGGAAGACTTAATTATCAGGGAAAGCTCTCAGGACAGACTCAAACTGCTGGAGTGCCAGCCAGGCAGCCAACAGACAGATTTGTGGGGTGTTCAGAGTGTCCAATTGTAGTGCCTGAGCAAGACTCTGATGTGAAGACTTATCAAAAACAGAGAACTTAGAGCAATACATTATGGGGCGGAACGCCGGGTTATCAAAGAATGGAGTCATGGGTTATTGTAGTGACGACAGGTGAAGAGCAGAAGCTACTTGGTCCCAAACCATAAGTAAATGTTTAGTAAGGGGCGGGAGGAAGAGAGGGTCTTTTCTGTAGACAGAATCCACTCACGGTAAAGCTTTGAGATCAATGAGGTGCAGCAGCTATTCAGTTGCCACCCATTGCATGGAACAATGGTGATGAAACCTATCCACTAGTCTGGTGAGGACAGAAGCTCAATAGTAGAGAAAAATATTTGGCACAACGGCACCCTATACCTTTAGGTAATGATAATATCTTTCGGTTGAGCCTAGGGCGGCTAGATCCCTAGGTGAATTTGGTAAAGATGTGTATATGTATAAAGTCACTCGCACTCCAATAGAATTTCAAGTCAAAAACTGTTAATTGACTCGATTGCTATCACATCATATAGCGACGTTTCGGAACAACAGCTGTTCCTTCTTCAGGCAAACAGAATGTGAGTTTGCCTGAAGAAAGAACCGCTGTTGTTCCGAAATGTCGCTATATGATAGAAATCGAGTCAATAAACCGTTTTTGACTTGAAATTCTATTGGAGTGCGAGTGACTTTATACATATACTTATCTTGGATTGCAGAGGTATCTGCAGTCACTTTGGCACCCACCCGACTCTAAGGGTATTATTCGGTCAGGAGTGCGATGGATACATAGGATTTTGGTAAAGATGTGTTGCAACTTGCATAAGAACAAAGAGGGAATAGCTAAAGGAATGGCTTGAAACAGATATATAAACCTGGGGGTGATGTCCATTTTCAGTATATTGATCCTGCCCAGCCAGTAAAATGTCATATCAAACGTGACATGTCTGAGGGGATATCAATCTCTAAATACGTCAAGGACAAGGAACAGAACTTGAATGTTGTTCTTGCTGTGACGCAGTAAGGGACACACATTAAATTTCAGACTTTTAATAATTACTCTTGAAATTATTCAAGAAATCAAAGCAACAAAATTCACTTAAGATGGAAGGAAGATAAGTTGGGTTACATACATCAACCAGGGGCAGTCCTACCGCCAAAACAGCCCGAGGCTGGGGGGAGGGGGAGCCCACTGAGATCTGGTACCAGGTACCCGCCATTGGTGGAATATGGGGAAGTGCAGGGTCCCTGGGGCCCGGGGCAGGGGTGTCAGACGTGCTTCTAAGCAGGGGGGTGGGGTCCAACGGGTTCCTGCTCTGACTCCGGGCCACATTCCTAGTAACAGGCAGTGAGAGATAAATGTGTGCTATACTCCCCACTATGTATATAGAGATCAGTGTGTATAAGAGATCACTGTGTGCTATACTCCCCTTTGTTTATATAGAGATCCAGGGGCAGACCTACCACAGATCGAGCCAGTGTGACAGGCTCCTGTGAGGGAAGGGGCCATGGGCTTCTGAGAGGGGTGGGTTGGGGGACCCTGTGAGAGGGGGCCATGGGCTTCTGAGCGAGGGGGAGGTTGTGGGGCCCTTTGTTCCTTAGGCCTGCCACTGACATCAACAAGTCATCATCAAAAAGAAATAAGTTAACTTTGCATGGATAGAGCCAACTCATAAAACCAGTAATGGAAGGGTCCTGTCAAAAGCTTTTTCTGCATTGAGCGATAACACATTTTAGTTGGGTCCACAAATTTTGAACCTGCAGTATTCACCATGAACTCATAGTAGCAGTGAATCCAAACATCATACAGAGCAGTGATCTCAGCCATTAGCATTGATCAAGCTAAAATTACTGATATCAGAGATGAATTTAGATTCTAAATGTTGCATGCAGACTAGAGGAATTTGAAAAAGGTCTCGTTTGAAATGTATATAATTTAGTGTTTAAAATGTAATGATACAATTCCACATGAGATTCACCTGTTTAGTTTCCCAATATTTACTTCAGAAAAAATAATTAGTAATTAATAAAATCACTGCTTCTGGCAACCATGAGATGCCATACAGTACTGTAATCTTCATACACAAAGCAACAATAATATGAACTGTCAGGTATCAAACATAATTGCATTAATAATTTCTAACAATAATTTGTAAAAAAAATTGCAAAAGATTGTGTTTAAAATGTACCTGTCAAACAAGGAGAAGACTGTCCAACCCAGTGGTGGCTGAAGTTCAAGCTCCTGTCCATTTTTGGATATCACATGACCACGCTCGTCACTGCTAGTATGAGGGACATATGTGGCAGCCAAACCAAAAAGCTGTACTAGAAGTACACTGCTATCATCCAAATAAGGATGCAGTACCTATAAAAAGGCATTTGTTATGTCAGCAATATATACATGTTTTCATATTATAACAGTGATACTGTAGTTTGAAGTATATGCACTAACACCACATACCACCAAAAAATATACAGCTTGTAATACATATAAACCTACTCCTTGTTTTTTCCTACTTTCTCTTTTCTGTTACTCTTTTTCTTCTCTGCATGCTTTGGTCATTACTGATTACTGAATGTCAAATAATACTTAAAAAAATACGAGTAGGAATTGCTATGTTCAGCAAACCCTAACTGACATGGTAATTTGTCACAAACAACTTATGCTAACCTGTCACTCACTCTGCTCTTGTCTTTGTTCACCCGTGTTCTCTTTTCTATGTTCACTCAGCCCCTTTCTTTTGTCCCCCTCTCCTTTCCCTTCTCTTTGGGTTCCCCTACTTTTTCCCATCATATCCGTCATGACAACATCCTCCTTACAATAGTGCCCCGTATCCAATATATGTTCATGGAGAAGGAAAGGGGAAAAAAAAGAAAACTCCACCAAATATTACTCAACTTAATTACATAATTAATTCACCGATATATGTTAAAGTTCTTGTTCAGTCTCTTAAGAAACCATATATATTGTTTATTGTATTAAGACCTTTGTAAGTTGTCATGCCTTTTTTCTTTTCATTATGTCTTAATCAGTTTTTTTTTTTACATAAAACAGTTTGTATCTTGGTGGATTTAACTTGTTAACATGTTAAATGAAAAATTTGAAAATAAAAAAACCTCCTGCAAAAAAGGCTATGATCGTACCACACTTATTGTAGGCTTCTTAAGCTAATTAGTGATTGACAACTTCAAAATCTGTGATGTATGTATGACAAATGCAAGATGTTATCAATAGACATGCACGGCATGGCAAAAAAACTAAAACCATTTCCATTTGTTTCATCAAAGAAAACAAATGTTTCTGCTGTTTCGGATTCGGAGGCAACCAGCCTCCAAACCTGAAACCGCACACTAAAAATGCAGAACAAGCGGCGGCCGGCGCGTTCTGGGCTTGCGCACCGCCATCTTTGAGTGTATCTTAGTATACACCAAGATGGAGGCCCCCATATGTTCGGGCGCCGCCATCTTGGTGTATACCAAGATAAACTCAAAGATGGCGGCACGCCTGTGCAGAACGCGCCGGAGGCCGATATGGGCACCGCTCATTCAGTGTGTGACGTCACACTGAAAATGCAGAACAAGCGGTGGCCATATTGGTCGATGGCGCGTTCTGGGCTTGTGCCCTGCCATCTTTGAGTGTATCTTGGTATACACCAAGATGGTGGCGCCGTATGTTTGGCTGCCACCATCTTGGTGTATACCAAGATATAATCAAAGATGGCAGCGCTTGCAGAGAACGTGCTGGCGGCCAAAATGGCTGCCGCCCTTTCTAAATGAATTTAAGTATGCCCGAATATAGTTTTAGTATATTCGGGCATATAATAGATTTGTTATTTCGGATTCGGACGAACCCTGAATCAACTGAACTTTAGTTGATTTGCAGGTTCGTCCGAATCCGAAAGCACATGTCTAGTTATCAAACAACTTCTTCAATTTGTAATGCCTGCAGAATTTCTCTTCCCTTCCCACTAGGCTTGGAAATAGACCTGGTTAGACTATATACTAGAATCAGCTTTTGTTTTTCTAATGTTCATCTAATACCAAGCACAAGTTTACAGTTTGTATATGTACTGTATATGTTTATAACATTGATGATATTTTTTTTTGTTTTTTACTTAGCATTTCTTTCTATAAAGTTCAGGTTCTGTCTTTCCAGCAGCAGACATAGCATTAATTCTTCATAGCATAGCAGGAGAGAAGGAAACAAGTAATTACTTAACTCTAAATTTAGAATCACCTTGGAAAGAAATCTGGAAGTATTTTCTACTGAAAACCAAAACAGAAAAAAATATTTTTTTTCTTCAAGATATTATTCTGCATGTGACCTGACAAATATAAAATAATCTCACTAATGGTCATTGGAGTACACTTTGTACTGTATATGAAACAATCAATAGGGCGCACTAAGGAGTACATTGCTTTTTGTATGTAGATATGTTTAAACAAAGTAATTTCTAAATTAGAGAGAGTCTATTGAAAGTCCACATTATTTTGTTAAGAAGAAAATTAGATTTCAGGAGTTCTCACTTCCAAAGCAGTTAGACTGCAGCGTGACAAATATCAATAAAAGATAAGCTGCAGTTTCTTTCCATAATGGTCACTTTATCTGGCAATAGAAATGTAAGCAAAAGTAATTAGCTAAGGCAATAAACTTCAATTGATGGTACAGTATAATTCTGATTTTATGCTGTGTTCCATAAATTAAAAAAACAAACTTAACAGATTTAACAGTAATCTACAATGTTATATAAAAATCTTTAAAATAACTGTGCAAATTATGAAAAAGCAATAACAGCAATTCCGCTTGCCCCACACAGCTGCCCCAAAATCGAAAAGGAAAGCAAATATTGCTTATCCTTGTAAAATCCTTAAAAAAGCAGCCTTGTGTCTATGACCCTTCTCTTATTGCAGATATGTTTATTCATTATTTGAATCCTCTTACTAAAATTATGCAAATAGTGAGTCATAAATATAGAACATTTCCTGTAGTAGTAA
>NW_017307665.1:340628-391465 GCF_000935625.1 Nanorana parkeri | reverse complement strand
AGAAAATTCACTTATTATTAATTATAATATATAACAGTGAAATAACTATATATGCCTAAACAATCAAAGAAGCATAAAAAAACATAAAAGAAGTGGGGGGAAAAAAGTGATGAAAACAAGTCCAATGTGCAACAATAGTGGTTGTGCAAACAAATGCAGGGGCTAATCAACCACTAGATAGAATCAAACTTCCAAGTATGCAGTAGCCACAGAGTCCTGACAGACCTTCTCCTCCACCCAGTGAGTGCAAATAATGGAACATTGCTCACCTGGGGAGGTAGACCCACAGAACTAGGTCTAAAAGCATGTTTCCCTTCTTAATAAGGGGAGGGAAGCCCGTACAAATGAAGACAAGATTAACTCCTCCTGGCCAAGGTAGAATTCCAATGAGTAGGTATATCACTTATCAGGCAGGTTGATTTGCCGCTGAATTTTAGCCAGGTGGACACTAGTTGTGTATGACTGACTAAAGTGACTACACACTCTAGCCTACCTCAGGAGATAATATAAACCAGGTCACCTAACTAGGAACCACTGCGCTACCAAGTTGAGGACGTTTGTCAGGCAAGACATGTGTGAGAATGTTCCCTCCTGAAGGTTAGCGCCATTGTCACCTTTTCTGAGGAAAAAATGGTATTGGCTTAGCCACCTCTGTGTTGCCCACACGATATGATACTGACATGCCTGTTGCACTGTTGGTTCGGGAGAAAAGGGGACCATAGGCCTTGTGAATGATTTTGAGTTCCCTTTGATATCTCATTTATCACACAAAAATTAGATATCAATTTATGTTGTCGGTAGAGATATCTCTAATCCCACTGGCAATATTGGAGCATATTAGACATTTTACAAGAAAGTCTTTTTAGTGGTTGCCACAAAAGCAGATATCGAGTTGGCCTTGGTCATAATCTGGGAAGTTGGGTTGCAAATTCCTAAAAAATATCTTTCATTTGAGCTTTCCAGCAGCTTGTGATTTGTTAGTAGAAGAAGTGTCTGGGAGGGATATTATAATTGCATTTCAACACCTGAAAATATTTAAGCTTATAAGTTTTGTTGTCGAAGACAGCATTTTTTGTATGTCAACTTGGTCCCATTCTTTAAAAGCTGCATGGTCCCTGCTCTGTAGGAACATTGAAGTGCCCTTTATCGGGGTGTAGTGGGAGAGGCAAAGTGATAAACCCATTTTTCTTCTGCAACTTTCACCAAGCTATAGTGGTGTCTCTGAAAATATTATTTGGGAACTTTTTGGGGTAGCTATGAAAAAATTGCTATGGAGAATCCCAATCAGGTTCCATGGCTCAGGTTAAGCTGTTTCTATTTTAAGATGTAACTACTCTACTTTCAGCACTGTCCCTTGTGTTATATATCTGGTTAATAATGAAAAATAGGATGCCAATTTTATAAGCCTGAAATTATTTCTATTGGAACTTAAACTCTGCCTCCTAAAACATCAATAAACGCTCTCTGCATGCTGCCTAAGCCCCCACACCTAATACATAAGGGTCCAATATGATTATAAGACAGCTGCAGATATTAAAAACTACAAAGTTATTCTACTCCCACCTTTCTGCTACAGCAAATAAACCTAATAGATAGGAGGATTACAAGTGGCACACACAGTTTAATTAATTAACATTTATCTACAGTTAATCTATAACAAAGTGCAGTAGATGCCCTGAAAGCAAAGCTAATGATAAACTCGGTGACAGTATATCAATACTTAAAACAATTGACAACATAGGATAATAAAAAATAATCCATATAATTCCTGTCACATTTTAATTAGATGTTTTTACACGATTATGAATGTTACAAGTAAAACGTTTTTCCAGGATGAATTTGCATTTGAGGCATAGTGGCATGTTCTCTTTTCTCAGTGGATTTCTAGGAGCTGGAGATAGTGCCTCACAGCTAGAAGGCAATCATCGAATTGGCAGCCTGTCTGTATATAAAAGCATAACATTGTCTTCAACAGAACTAGTGTGATGCAAACTCCAAAACTGCTAGTTAACATTCCAAATTAATTTAAGGAAGTTGTCTGAGCCTGAATGTGGTTTTGTTTGCCAAATTCCCTAAACAACTAGTGCCTAATCATGCGGGAAGAGGATTGTTCTCCTACTGCTATTAATTTGTGTTAAATGTCAAGAACACAGTTGAGTACTGTCTGTGATACTTTTTTTATTTGCACAAACAGTTATATTTTCAGGACAAGCTTTCGGGGCCACCCCATTCTTCTAAGGTCAGGTGAACAGTATTCATCTTCCTTGTGTTCTTTTATGGTGTGCCTATATAGGTTCATTATTTTTAGCAATTTCTGTCCTGTTTTACCAATGAGACGTACATGGTTTTACTTGTTACACTAAATGAGGTACACATCAGCAAGACAGCCCTGGAGGAAAAACTAATTTACAACATACAACAAAAGCCATATACAGGCAGTCCCCGGGTTACATACAAGATAGGGACTGTAGGTTTGTACTTAAGGTGAATTTGTATGTAAGTCGGAACAGGTACATTTTTTAAGTTTATCTCCAGCCAAAAAAAAATTTTTAGTTTTGCATAGCATAGGGAAGGGTCATGTTTGTTTTTCTGTCTGTTCCTGTTGTTCACAAGATTATAATATAATGTAAAAAATGTTTTATTTAAAATGACACACCAAAAAAAGTTTTTTCTATTTTTAATTTTATTTTATAAACTTTATTTTTTTTGTTTGCATTTTAAATTTTTATTAATTTTACTTTTTTTTTAAATGTTTATCTTTTAAATGTTATTTTTTTAAAACTTTTTATTTTAATTTTTTTCATTTTAATGCTGGGAGCATTAGCCAGCCTGCTATTGGATATTTCAAATTGCAGTAGCCAATAGCAGGCTGGCTATTGCATCTGCCCCCTGTCTGCTGCCAATCAGCAGAGGAGGGGCCTGAAGGAGAAAGTTCTCTATCAGGTCCTCCCATGTGATTGACAGCAGGCAGTGGGCGTGTGCAATAGCCAGCTTGCTATTGGCTATTGCATTTTACAATATCCAAAAGCTTGCTGGGTATGGCACCCAGCCTGCAGTTGAAGAGGAGGCAGGGGTGCGGGGCAGAGGATCCACGACCGGACCGAGGGAGTGGAGGATCGGCCGGACCGGGGAAGAGAAGCCGACGGACCGGGGGAAGAGGAGGCCAGGACAGCAGCGGAGGTACGGGAGGCAGCAGAGGAATGCAGTGGTCTGTGTCCCCGCTAACACAGGCGGGGAGAGCAGCGGGGATTTGAAGGGACACAGGCCGCTGCAGCCACAGTTCTCCTAAATGTACTGGTGGCTGCCGGTACATTTAGGAGAACTGTGGACCCCGGTTCGTAAGTAAGGATTGCCCGTAAGTCGGACGTAAGTCCAACTAAAAATGAACTATTCAAGCACATGTCATAACTTCCTAGACACCTACACCAACAATGTCAGATGACCTGAATAACATTTGCATTCACTGTACACTGTCATTTGAATGTTTAGTCATCACAAACATGTGGGGGGAAAAATCACCATCCTACTAATTTTTGCCCTCATCAGCTTGATTTAATCTTACTTTATTGTTATGCTAACAAATTTTACAAACTGTTTTTTTCCCCTATGTGCGTTGCAATGTAGCTTTAAAAATAGATTAAAGCTATCCTAAAGTAAAATGTATAGTTTACTTTGTGCTTTATTATTCCACTATGTTACATAGAAGTCACACTAATGTTATGCAAGTTTAATCAGCAGACTTATTTTATTATATTTGGGGAACGTATATGAAAGTGAGCAAATTACATAAACATTGCGTTGGGGGAAAATCACAGGAAATGTTTTTTTCTAATTTTTTACTACTTATTCACACAAAAAATACATGTGTTCCAATTTGCTACCAAATAAAGCCCTATCTGTTATGAAAAAATTATGTACATCATGACAGGATAGACTAGACAAAATACTCAGGGGGATTTTGGGAGAAACTGGCCTGGGGGCTCAGGTGGTTAACATTTTACTAGAACTTTGTACTACTCAGACCTTAGAAAAAGGGGGAAGCCCCTGAAAATTTGTCCCACCAAAATAAATGTTAGCGCAAATTTAAAAAAAAGCATCATGGATACTATTTAAAGAGGAACTTTAACCATATATTTAAAATAACAACAAACACACCTTTAGAAATGTTTAGTAATGGCAATCTACAAAACACATACTACTCTGTTGCTAGTGTTTGTAAAAGACCCCCAAACCATATATTTTCTGAAAGCACAGGCCTGGTAAAATAAAAAGCTGGTGCTACTAATTTTTTTTAGTTCCAGCGATCATTGCGCAAATGTTTGCCAAATCAATATTAAACTGATAAAAATACACAATTATATTGATAAAAGCACACTAAAATCAATATCAGTGCACACTAAAAATATTTTTCCGACTCAAATCTAAAAGATCAAACTGTATTGAGTTAATAAATAACAAATATCTGTAAATTTTAAATTGCGCCTTTTTGCAAAGCAGAAAAAAAAATGAAGTAACGCAAAATTGTAAATAAGCGACCTATGTTAAAAATATTTTGTGTGCTGTTTTGGTGTGCGTGTGTTGTGAAGGGGGGTTGCTTCAGGGAAATATGAGTTTAGAACCCTGACGTTTAACTTTGGAAATAGAAAAAGAAATTGAGCACACAGAGTCCTCAATCGTTTTTTCTGCATCCTCAGCACTGAATGAATGGAAAGCTCTCAGTACAAAGGCTTCCCATTCATTCACAAACTGGAGATTGTAAACACCTACTATCAACCAGTAATAGATGAGTAGAAGCCTCTATAGTGAGCTGCTTCTATCCATTCAGAAACTCATGAATGAACAGGAAGTGTTGTAAAGCACGTCCTGTTCACTCATAACTGGTGATCCATAGTATTATGTGTCCCCAGTTGTTTACAAACATTGGAGTGATCAGCGATGCATACAGATATTTACCGAACCGCACAGATGACAGATGGTGGCCCTGCTCTCCTCACCACTCGGTCATCCTAATCAGCTTCTCCCTCCCTGCAGCTCCAGGCAAGGAAGAGAGGCTGCAGATTGCGGCAGGTGGCAGAGGCGGTGCTGGCTGGGGGGGAAGGCTGCTTGGAATTTTTGTTAATAACTCTCATCAGTGGCTTTTTAGCCGCTGATGACAGCTATTCATTTTTAGAGGACTGTCCCTTAAACTGACCATGAGCAGAAGAATAAAAGCCACCAACGTATGGCACACTGACGTGGCCAGCTGCAAGCGGTTGTGTTGTGCTGTATGCCATATGTCAGTGGCAGCGAAAGGGTTAAGGGCAGATTACTAGCTCTCCATTTACTTCCTTGATCTCTGGAGCAGATGACTAGACATGTGACTAGGACATGTGACCATGCACATCATCTCAGGGGAGGAAAATGCCTTTCCCTGGGATCTCATGAGATTACAGATGAGATTTCCCAGCAATGCTCTGCTGATGTAACCTTCCCAAGATGCAATGCTTTGACACTTACATCATTTGTGCCAGAACTGGACCAGAAAGTAAATGAACTCTATTTGTAAGTAAATGAAAAACAAGTTTGTTTAAATAATGAATGTGAGCCGATTTTTTTTATCAGCACAACAACTGCATGCTGGTGTGATTTTTAGTAAGGGGGTAAAGGTCCACTTTAGCTGTGTTGATTAAATAGTGCACTGATATGGCTACCATCACCTTAATGTTGAACGTCAAGGAAAATAGGAAGTATATGGAATTATATGTGTGAATTCAGGTAAACCAAAAATAAACACCTTTTGCTCCATGTCATTAGGAAACCTTATTTTCAGTCATGCACTGGCTGATGTGGTGAAGTTTGAGCATTGCTTAATGAACAAATGAAAAATAAAATTTCAGAGAATGAAAAATCTTATTACAGAAATCTTCTAGCCTTCTTTAACAGTTAAAATATCAAACATAATGTAGAGGGGACGAGCCGGGCAAGACAATAGTGTGTAGGAGAAAACGAAGTTATATACATGTATATGACACTGCCTGGCCGTGAGGCCCAGATGTTTGTGCGGTCCTGTGTATGTACTCTTATGTTTGCAGAAATAAAGAATAAAAAAAAAAAAATATCAAACATAAATTTGTTTCTTTAGGTACATTTGCAAAACTTGCTATGTGCCGAGTTTGTGCTCAGCAGTAGAAAGACACCAAACAGCATAATTTAGTTTATATACTAAAATTAAAAAAACGAGATAAATGGTATATCACTACTGTAGCGATATGGAAAAAATATGGAAATTAGACTAAGAAAAATATCTGCCTATTTGTTTCCCCCTCTTGAAAGTGTCCAATATTTTTAAACAAATCTGTGACATCAAAATGTTAACCCTATTTATGAAGGTAATCATGTGCCATTAAATAAGAGAACTAAAGCCAAACCTTTTTTTGGCTTTAGTTCTCTTTTGGGTGACAAAAGTATTAATGTAATCCTGTGACCAAAAATCAGCATAAAGTGACTGATGGTGCAGAGCCGTGCTGTAGCCAGGAAGAATCCTAACAATAGGATCCACACCACTGCCTCCCTAGAGCCCGTCCCCCTCCCCTGTCTGTCCCTCCAATGGACACTGGAGGAGGGGGAGCTCCCAGTTTGACAGTCACTGCTCTCTGTAGGGAGAAGACCATGAGCGATCAGCGGTTTGTGATTGTGTTATTGCTCAGCTAGCGATCTAGAGAGCCGGCATGTGACAGCTTCAAGTATTGGGAACAGTATATTTTACTCTCCCAATACTTTTCCTATAATAAAACAAAAGCTGTGCCTCACTGTCATTACATATACTAAAAGATCCAAGTTTAAACAGTTTCATAAACACCTGAAAAAATCCCCAGTGTTAGACATTGCTTTCTCTTAAAAAGAAAAGATAAATACATCCACTTCCAGCACCAATAAAAATTGCCCTCAAGAAGATGAACTCAACTAACAAAGGTCAAAAGCACAAATAGATAAGTGGCATAAATCAGCTTTTCTGGGGCTTCAGACTACTCTCATACTCTTCACATAGCCTGATCCTGCCAAGGATCCTTAAAGCATTATGAGCGCAGTATCCCAGGCAAGGCCACTGATAAAGTCTTTTGGGAAAATAAATTGGACAGGAGGATTCAAGGATGTTTTAATGGTTTATACATTGTGCTATATAATGGTTACTACATTGTGGTATCTCCTATTCCCTTTAAAATACTATCAGAATGACCAACTAATTAAATGTTACTGTGAGAGAGCATAGTGGGGGATAGTGTGCTCAATGCAGGCTCAGAACAGCGGAGTGGACAGTGTTGGTGACCGGTGTATTACCAGTCTATGGCAGCACCGAGCTATATTATCAGTAGTGATGCACCGGTGTCCCCAGCAAGGTCCCGGCAGCCTTCCTGTGAATTGCAGTGCCTGTTTCAAGCGCCAGCCGCCACCCGGAAGACCGACTGGGACCTCTGGAAAGAGCCCACACTGCCCAGCATAGAGCCAGCACATTCCACAATAGACCCCACAGAGCCCACTATAGACCCTGCACAGCCAACTGAGAGACTGCACAGCCCACCATAGACCCTGACAAGACACCCGAGAGCCCACACAGCCCACCATAGACCTTGCAGAGCCCACTATAGAACCTGCACAGCCACCCAAGAGCCTGCACATCCCATCATAGACCTCGCACAGCCACCTGAGAGCCTGCACAGCCCATCATAGACCCTACAGAGCCCACCATAGACCCTGCAGAGCCCACCATAGACCCCGCAGAGCCACCTGAGACCCTACAGAGCTCACCATAGAACCCACACAGCCACCTGAGAGCCCAGACGGGCCACAGCTCCTGGTGCCACAACTCAACAAATGGGGCAATCGGTCGTTCCATCTAGTTATAAGCAATACCTACACCTGGGACAAGACATGGCGTGAGGTCCTTGGGAGGAACAAAAGTTCTCAAAGGCCGTATGTGGCCTATGACATCGCATGGAGGAGAACAGACGTTTATTAGAAGAAGCTGAGGGCTATGGGCATAGATGAGGTGGTGTGTACGTGGATAGAGAACTGGCTACGGGAACGGGTCCAGAGGGTATCTGTAAATGGCACTTTTTCAGACTGGGCTAGTGTAATGAGCGGTGTGCCTCAGGGTTCTGTGCTGGGTCCCATATTGTTCAACTTATTTATTAATGACATCGGGGAGGGTGTTAACAGCGATATTTCCGTGTTTGCGGATGACACCAAAATTGGGAGGGTAATCGACACGGACTTAGACATTATAACATTACAGGAGGACCTGGATAAAATAGGGGAGTGGGCATTAATGTGGCAGATGACGTTTAATGTCGATAAATGCAAAGTAATGCACTTTGGAATTAAAAATAAACAAATGGGTTATACAATTATGGGTATGCCGCTGGGGAAGTCAGAAATGGAGAAGGATTTGGGGGTCATTGTAGACCACAAACTGAAAGGTAGTTTGCAGTGCCAGGCTGCTGTAAACAAAGCTAGCAGGGTCTTGTCCTGTATTAAAAAGGGGATGTATTGCAGGGACAAGTCTATAATTTTGCCACTTTATAGATCATTGGTTCGACCTCATCTGGAGTACGCGGTCCAGTTCTGGTCACCAGTACTAAGAAAAGATGTCCTTGAGTTGGAAAAAGTCCAGCGGAGGGCAACCAAACTAATTAGGGGTATGGAGGACCAGAGCTACGAGACAAGGCTACTAAATTTAAACATGTTCACATTGGAGGTGAGGAGATTAAGGGGGGATATGATCTCCATGTACAAAATGTTCAATGGTGGTAACAACATTAGCGATAAACTGTTTAAAATTAACTCCATTAAAAAAACTAGAGGCCACCACCTAAAATTGGTGGAAAAAAAATTCCAGCAGAAGGGGCGAAGGGGGTTCTTCACAGTAAGATCAGTTAGGGTCTGGAACTAACTGCCACAGGCGGTGATTTCAGCAAATAATGTGGAATTGTTCAAGAAACTTTTGGACGATTTCTTAAGGGACCGTAATAATAGGTTGGACTTGATGGACTAATGTCTTTATTCAACCTCAAATACTATGTAACGCAAATTAATATCTATCAATCAGCAGGGTTTAGAGCAGTGGTTCTCAACCTGTGTAACCCCAGGACCCCCATTTGTCCTTGGTCATTAAGTCGTGACCCAAGTTGCACTGCAATGGAACGCACGGCATTCCTTGGTGGTAGGTGCGATTGCGAAGTACAGTGCATTAATCGTACGGGACTGTGCAATTAACGCACTGTACTAGTGTGAATGGGCCCTCAAAAACACACAACCACAGACACAATCTCACACACACACACACACACACACACATTTTAAGATCCACCCAGTCTCCCTACCTTATGAGAACTAGAGTGGAGCCTGTGGTCCGGTGTGGGCTGCTGTGCTGTGATGGAGCTCCATCCATCCATGAAGTGAAGCCAAGGTAAGGGGCGAAATATTGGAGTGCTGAGAAGAAGGTAGGGAAGAAAGGTATGGAAGAGCTCGAAGGTCTAACTGGGACAAAAACTGTTCAGCAACTGTCGTCCTTTTTCACTTCTGGACTAGAGAATCGTTCAGGAATAAGCAATAGTACAGCTGCTGTCATAGACTTACCCGGGCCGGAGCTGTGTGCCCGTGGCGCGCCGTCTCGTGCGTGACGTCACGCCCGACTCCTCCCACTGGCCTTAGCGCTCCCTCAAGAGCACAGGTGACTCACTCAATCGGCGTTCTATCAATGTGGAACGTCGAGCGAGTGACTCCGTGTGATACTCACCTTGCCGCCGCCACTGCTGCATCAACTGCCTACTCGAACCTATACCCATTCCCAGCATCCGTACCAGCTACTGAAACTGCCCTCTACCACAAATGCAATACCTACTGCTACTCCAGTACCACAACCGCAAGTATTAGGGGATCTCCCCCGGCTATTAGTGCCTATTGCAACAACGTACCATACTTGCTTAGTTGATGAACTGCTTATCAGAACCATTGCTTAGTTGATGAACTGCATATCAGAACCACTGCTTAGTTGTTCAACTGCATATCAGAACCATTGCTTATTGATAAACTGCATATCAGAACCATTGCTTATTGATAACCTGCATATCAGAACCATTGCTTAGTTGATTAACTGCATATCAGAACCATTGCTTAGTTGATCAACTGCATATCAGAACCATTGCTTATTGATGAACTGCATATCAGAACCACAGCTTAGTTGTTCAACTGCATATCAGAACCATTGCTTATTGATGAACTGCATATCAGAGCCATTGCTTATTGATGAACTGCATATCAGAACCATTGCTTAGTTGAAGAACTGCATATCAGAAACGTTGCTTCAGTACGGATGTGCTATAATTACTGGTAGTTGTTGTACGCATGCTGGGACCAAGTACAACTATATATTGAACAATAGAACTATAGTGATTCTAAGGGAAGCTAAGTGCCATATCTCTTAGACCTGTGTTGCACAGGACCTAGGAGTTATCATCTCTTTGCTCGTCTCCCATAGTAGACCCAATTTGGAAACTACAAATCCCCTCTTCCTCCACATTCCTTCTCAATTGAGTAGTATAAGTATCGCCCACGGCCATTAGTCTCACAGGCCAGTATACACCTTGTCACATCTAGGAGGGGGTAGATGATGTGGAACGGTTCCCCCTCACACTGAGTGTATTGGGGTTCCGCACGACTGACCCAACCCCTTACTCCTTGGGTGATTGGCTTCGCAGCTGCGATCCAGGAAAGCCTTGCCTGCTGGATTGTGACAGCTGCTCTATGATAAAGTTTAACGTTAGGAAGACCAACACCACCCAAAGCCTTAGAGCTAAACAGCAACCAATAACGAATACGGGAAAGCCTGCACCGTTAAATGTCCCTAATGCAGTACAAAAGCAATAAGGAAAAGAAAGTCCTGGGGGGTTAATCGGAATGGTTTTTCACTTAATTTAAAGATTAATTTAAAAGTTTTATAGTCATGTGCACAAACTACCAAATACCTAAGCACTAGAGTTTCTCTCATAATCTTATGACTTATTGGGTGACATGGTCATTATTATCATGCTCCCCTGGTGCTTGCATATGCCTATTATTGTGACTCAACCCAATGGTTGTCATCTTGTGGTTGCTAATGTAAATACCTCAGATGATAGATTGCGTTTGATTAACGTTCCCATAAAGACTACGAGGGGAATTGATCAAAACTGGAGAAGACAGAATCTAGAGCAGCTGTGCATGGCAACCAATCAGCTTCTCTCTTTCATTTTCAATACTTAACTGAACAAACTGAAGAGAGAAGCTGATTGGTTGCCATGGGAAACTGCTCCAGATTCTGACTGCTCCAGTTTTGATAAATTCCCCCTTTGTATTAACTATGCTACATTGGAAGCAATTCTATCCAATATTGTTATGGTCTATTTTCTATAAAACATTATAGGGATGCACCGATACCGATACTAGTATCGGTATCGGTGCCGATACCGAGTATTTGGGTGAGTACTCGTACTCGGTCTTAAAAAAGTGGCATCGGTGCATCCCTAAAAAATTATAATCAAACTGATAAAAGTTGATTTCAAACCACATTGTATAATAAACCTTAAATGCATATTTGATAATCTGTATAGAGCAGCTCAGCTATTCTCAGCCAGAGTTCTGAGGAATTCTAGAGTTCCTCCAGAGGATGCTAGAGGTTCCTATAGCTGTGGCTGATTTAACCATTTGATGGTGCCAGGACCAACGTCACTTGGCAGAACCAGCTGCATGACACAAATAATCTTTTTAGCTGTTTGTAAGGATGGTATTCTGACAACAACTGTAAGGGGAGGGGGTATTCTTTCCACTGGCCACTGATGTGAAGAGCATTTTTCCCAATGACTAACAATACATTGGTTTTAGCAGGGATTCCCCAAAACTTTAACATCACTTTGAAGTAGCAGTATGTACTGTGTTTTTAAAACAATCCCACATCTGGTCTGTGTTTAGGTTTTGAAATAAGTTTTCCCATCATTATTTAAAAAATTATTTAATATAATATAAACATGTTTTTTTCCTACAGGGAGCTCTGCAGGTGTAAAGTGATTGGAAAAACAAAAAGATCAATAGATGTAATGGTGTACTGCTGAAAAAAGCTATTTTCCATTTATGAAGACTTACCATGGTACTTATTTCCCCAATTATCACACATGCCACAAATGAGACAAAAATGTAATCAATGATGAAAATAATGTAATAATATTGTCACATACCACTGAAAGATCAGTCCACCTTGGTGAGTTTTGCAGGCTTGTGAAGTCATGCTGTTTTGCCAGGAATTTCTCCTCTCCTCCCCAGTTTTGTGGCAGCCCTGGTAATTGTATACTTTGGGCTCCCTTTAGTATTCTAGCAAATGCATTGATGTAAAGACCTTCCACTGATCATGTGTAATAGAAAAAGAAAAAAATAATAATACATTATTAGTGGGTCTATGCAAACGAATAACAATTATCAAGTTTTAATGCCAGCTATACGCAAACAGATTTGATACATGAAAAGGTTGGAAACTGGCTTTTCCTATTAAAATGGATGGGGCAATGACTACAAATGCTTTGGATTATTAATTGTTTGTTACTGATGTAGTCAGTTGAGTGAGTCAAAGTCAAAACGCAAGGCAACATCAAGCTTATATTAGGTATAGTTTATTCAAAAAGAAAAATTGGAGACAATACTCCAATAACCAATCCGATTTTCATTAGAAAGTGTATTTGAACTGCAGGCTGCTAAGATAAAAGCAAACACCTAATTAGTTGTAATGCACACAACTGTATGTGCATAAAACATGTAATCAATGAAGGGTAAAAAACCTATACAGCTGAAATATCATTTGCTAAATCAGTGCAGGGCAGATAACTAAGATTTATATTTTCATTAGAAGGGTAATTTCAGCCAAAGGATTAATTTCAGCTAAAAATGTATTTAGTGGACTGAGTTACCCACTGGTTTCTTATATTTTTACAAGAGGTTGATCTCTCTGTCAAAGGTGTTTGCTCAGTTCCCACTTACACTAAAGTCTTTAGGTGTTCCCACACCTTTTGCATTGTTCTTAATATGAAATATATTGAAATAAAATAAGGAGGGTGGGGTTGCCCCTTAATTACCCTGGCCATGAAGTGCAGATATTTCACAGAGTTCTTGAGAGCAGTGGCATAACAACCCGGGGGGCAGCCGGTGCGCTGGCTCCGAGTGTAAAGCCTAAAGGGGGCGCCGGCCGAAAATGGCACTTTTGGCTAAATGCCGAAAGTGCCATTTTCCTGACGTTTTGTCGGCGCAGCCGTGATTTCTATCCTCCCGCTGGGCGCTGCTCTGTGTCCCAGCGTGGAGGAGAGAAAGTGACAGCCGACCGAGTGCTGCGGGAGGAGAACGCCGTGAGCGGCCAGTGTCTCTCCTCCCACACCGCTCAGCCGCCTATTACAGTATGGCAGAGCGGTGTGGGGGCGGAGACAGCCCCCGCTGTCACAGGAGGCTGGGCTCTCCTCCGTGCACTGCTCGCTCAGCCTCCTGTGACAGCGTGTGTCAGAGAGGAGAACAGGCTACATACACTCAGCGATCAGTGATCGCTGAGTGTTTGTAGATAATTGAGGATATGGTATGGTTACTGTATCCTCAATTATGAATAAATGGGAGTGATCTACATCACCTCCTGTTCATTCATAATTGTAGTTATAGTTAATATACTATGTTATCAATGAACAGGAACAATCATAGGATTCTGTATATAAAAAAATAAATAAATACATTTAAAAACATTAAAAAAACATGTGTGGGGGTGGGGGGTGCAGGGTACAGTTCCAGTGGATGTTTATATAATGGGGTGGGGCGAAAAAAAATTCTGCCCCGGGCGCCCATAACTCTGGTTACGCCACTGCTTGAGAGACACAACTCTCCCACATTTTTACAAAATTGACAACAAAAATAAATAGGAGCTTGGGTGAACTACTCAATAACTATATTTTAATTAATGAATATTTAGTAGCACCCATTCTCTAAATGGAAGGACTTTAGGGCCAAATAAATACTCTTGTTTCACAGAGTTTTGCATGTACCAGCAAAACTCTACATTTGTTAATTACACAACCATGTTTAAAGCCCAATTCCAATGAAAACATTTGTAGTTTTATATAGAGTGGGGAAGAGTTACAACCTGTCAAATATTTTTGCTGCTTGTGTCTCCATATGGCAGACTTCTGCTCACTTCCGGACTATTTTTTGGATGTCAGATCAGGAAGGAAGAAAGAAAATCTCCCCACTTCTTGCCTGTTTGACAGTTGCCAGGCAGAACAGAAACTGGGATGAAATCACCCAATGGGTACACAAGCAGCAAGAAAAAGAAGGTTTAGAACCTGAATCAGGATTATATATCCCCTTTTGGGTGATTACCCCACACTTCCTTTTTGAAAGATATCCCCTTTATAAGGACAAAGACATCACTTCCAACCCTTCCACATTCTCTGCAAAACGAAAAAGAAAATTGGGGTTTATACTGCACACAAATAATTTTGTCATAAATACATATTGTGTATTATATGGTTCCCAAGCATTCACAAATATACTAAAATAGAAAGTACTCTAAATTACCAATGTAAGAACTAAACGTTTACTAGAATATTTTGACACTTTCCAGGGACATTGGTGTGACCAAGTCCATAAGAACTATGGTAAACTGCTAGTTGTTATGAAGGTGTGCTGAACAAGTAAGAAAACTTCAGAGCTAATCATAAAGAATGGTAACTGCTTAGAAAACACACAACTCTGAACAGGTCATTACTGTTTCTCATTCTTTGTTATATTCTATCAGGATAATTCGGTAATGCAATGCAAAAAATGATATGAAAAAAATTGCATCCACTCTGAAATTATCTGGAAACTGACCTGACTTTAACAAACTATGGGTTACAGCCTATTGTACACCATCACTGCTCCTCTCACTTCTTAAGTAAATAAGGTGATGTTTTTTGAACATTTATTGAACATGTATTGAACCTTTAATTAGAGTATTTATTCAGGGAATAAAACTTTATTTAAATTATATGGTTAAATTATTTTAATGTGTCATATTGTTTAAATGCAAACAATATAAATTAAATAGAAAATACATTTTAGTTTATTTAATTTGTAAATTACCTTCGAGTCCAAATGCTTGTGTAATCCTCAGGCGCAAGCCACTATGTTGCCGGTATCGTACTGCATGATGAATACTACAATAGCTAAGGGATGGCTGTAGGAAAGAAGACTTATCACCTCCAATCCTTTTCTTGTACCAATCTACTACTTCTGTAACTGTAATAAAAAAGAACAATGAATCAACTAATCAACTAATCAATCAAGCAATAAGAAATGGCATTACATTTGCATTTGTTCTCTATATCAGTATTATAAGTACCATAACTTTCAGTGAAAGACAGCCTACCTCAATTGAACAATTTAGGGTTATTAGAAAAGTAATGTATTAAACAGTATTATACAAGGGTAACTTACATTTTTGAGATATTCAAAACATAGGCAGTTTACGAATTCTTTACTGCGCATGTGTTAAAATTCAACATCTTAGAAACGTATGCTCATCAGTTTCATTACGCCAGGACTATTCCAGCAGCCGCAAGACACATTACAAAGTGACGAGTCATGGAGCTGCATCGAGAGCACTACCGCGCTATTATTTTCTATGATTTTAAAGTTGGCTTGGACAAAGAACACTATGCAGAGGTTACACTCTGCATTTGGGGATGAAGCAACATCTCGGGCAACTATCTTCCTATGGTTTAGAGAATTTATAAGGGGCCGTAGTTCGCTAAAGGACGACGAACATACAGGAAGGCCTGCTACGGCAGTCACTCCGGGAAAAGTGGCCCATGTCCAGAAAATGATAAATGAGGACAACAGCTCTTGTTGCAGCTCCATGACTCGTCAATTTGTAATGTGTCTTGCAGCTGCTGGAATAGTCATGGCGGAATGAGACTGCTGTGCATACGTTTCTAAGATGTTACATTTTAACACATGCACAGTAGAGAATTCGTAAACTAACTATGTTTTGAATATCTCAAAGATTTCAGAGTTACCCTCGTATGGGATGGAGCACGATAATTTATCAGATGCATAATGTAAATGTAAAGTAAATGTAATGTAAAGTGTATTATGACAATGTATTAAATAAAAGAAAACATGTCACATGTACGGGCTGTTTATCATATGAAGGACAGTAGCATATCAGATGTAAGGTGAGATTTACCCTGAAGAAGGATTATTATAGTAGATGTAGTATTAGAAATTATTAGCTGCAAGACACTATGATGGCAGATATAGGCATAGAATTTATTAGATGAAAGACAATGTGATATGTAAAATGAGAGCAGACACATAACAATATTTCAATGGGCACACAATGTCATGCACATGATGAGCTTGTGTCCCTTAAATTAAGACATTATGTCAGACACATGACAAGGCTGTGTCGATGAAGGATACAAGTGGATGTCCTAAAAGGGACACCATAGGCCTGACCCCTTAAAAAAAAAACAACCAGTAAAGATGTTAGTTCAGTTCTCTCACTCTCTCATTACAGTTACTGAATGTTACCATTTTAACACCAATTGCTTGTCATTAAATTTTGGACAAAAGGATGGCTAAGTGGTTAGCTCGCTTGCCTTGCAGCCCTGGGTTGGATTTCTGCCAAAAACACTATCTGTATGAAGTTTTTTCCCATGTTTGAGTGGGTTTTCTCCAACAGTTCAAAAACATCCTGGTAAGTTATTTGCTTCTTCCCAAACTGACCCTAATATGCATGTGACTTTTGCATGGATATCAAAGGGTAATACATCAGGGGTCAATAAAGACATTTCAGTATAACATTTAAATGGTGTGGTACAATTGCTGTTTTTTTTTGTTTTTGTAAATAAAGAGTCGCTGTACATCAAATGTGTCTGAGAATGGTTTATTTTCCCCAACCCAAGGTGAAAAATAACAGACTTCCTGACTGGATCATCAGGTAAAAATAAGGAAAGAAAGCTTACAAAAACGATGCTAATGCAGCCACCACATTAAAGGATTGGCTAGCTGCAATATATTCAGTTTTTGCATTTGGGTTAAGTTGATGTCTCAGTTCACAGATATTAGTATGTACCAATAATGTTTAAATCAGATTCTCAGTATTCTACTAAATTCAACATTGCAGCAACGTATTAATAGAATGTATCCAAGCATACAGTAACAGTGCAAGATAGATGCACAGCTTAATGTGGAACTGTATTGTTCTAGGAAGATTTCTGAAGAGAGTTGGCAAAATACTTGATTGCCGCTCATGGCTTTTTTGTGTCTGTGCTTTGTTTTTCTTGTAAATGCAGTGTTTCTCATTATGTTATTTGTTTAAATGTAAAAGGAAATTAAGTGACTGTTTAATGCCAGGGAATAAAATTGATGTCAACATAACTTCCTTCTATAGTGCATCAGTATGTAGTCTGTAGTCTGTATACCTTGACTCTGCTCTTTCTCCATTAATTGTTCTGCCATATCCTTCACCTGATTGGGGAACAAGTTATCCTTTTGAAATGTGGACATAATCTCCATTTCTGACCTTGAAGGCTTCGCATCATCTGTGAAATAGTATCCTGATGCATAGCTGGGCACTGGCTCTGAGCTCTGCAAGAAGAGAAAGCATATAGAGAATGTGACAAGATTGGCAAAAATAGAATAGTTGGCATTGTACACACTGCCATATGTTATGCTGCTTCAGCATTGCTAAATCAATATAATGATGCCTGTAATGGCTTGTATTCATGCTTGGACTGCATACACTGTTCTTTAAAAACAAATTTTTACATTTCAGCTGCAGAAGCTTTTAATAAAATGCTATGGGAACAGTATAAAAAAGACAGTGAGAATAGTATAGTTGTTATGTACAATGGCTTTGTGCTGTTTCTTAAAACGCACCATTCTCGTTACAATCTGACTGTACAATCAACTTTAGATTTATGTAATGTGAGCACCCACCTGAGCTATCCAATCAGTCTATATCCATTAAGGCAGGCCCACGCACTACATAGTTTTGGGTAGATCTAAATAAGATTGTACGGTCATATTGTAATGTGCAGTGTAAAATGAAAGTGTCTCTTCATGCAAACTGACCCTCCGGCCTCCCCTTTCTGGTGATGTCACTGCCCCAGTCCTATGACAGTACTGGGATTTAGTAAATGACTGCTAGATGCAAGCAATGTCACTTTCCCTGCATGGGTAAGGTGATAGTGTCTTTAAGTCTGCAAATCTGCCTAGTATACAGTAACAAAAGCAAATTATACAGGTACAGTCGCAACCCTCCCAGCCAATACTGACACTTAAGCTTGTCTTCAGCAAGTTATCACAATACCCATAGATTATTTTAACAGAATTAAACACACAGGCATATTAAATATTAAACAATCATGTTTAATATAAAAAGCAATCGGCAAAGCGCATAAACCAATCAGCAATCATTTTTAATGTTTTGAATAATGCAAAAACTAGATTGGTCGTTTGCTATGGGACATATGTTGCAGATCTTATTTAATATACCTGAAAGCATTGTTTGTATACATTTCTCTCTTTACAAATAATCATCAAGTAGATACTGTAAATACTGTTTTACATATGGAGGTTGTTTCCTTGAGGTGTATTAGAATAACGTCAGGGATTTTAAGGATCATGTCTTTCTAGGGATAATCATAAACATAATAGTTCTAATATTTTTCTGGCTGTCTCTCAGCTGCAATTTTTCACTGTGATCTACTCTTTGTGCAGATCCTCCCAGTTATACTGCTGGCCCGGAGCAGATTCTGTTCTGAGATACAGGGCACAAAATGTCTTCCTCTTTATAGTTTGCATTTGTGACACAATACTACATGCGTGAGTACTTTTCAGATGATCATAGATGTGCTCCAGTGCTCTGACCTAAATATGCCAATGACTATCATTTGCAAAATGAAGATGGTTTTTGAATCCACATGTGTATCTGATTATTGCAGCTGCTCTTTGAAAAGAATGTAGTTTAATATTAAATGCCATATTCATTCCCCTGAATGCAGCAGTTTACAGTCACTTGAGTATAATACCATTTGTGCACTGCAGTAAACCTTTCCAAAACTTTAGATATATTTAATGGTTATAAAGACTTGATTCTAATAAGACCAGTTATTTATTTTTTATTTATAGCCTGACATGGTTGGTACTTACAAAATAATACACATGACACTATGCAATAGTGACATAGTGACGATCCATTCTTATCAATACCAATATTACACCAAGCAAAATTGAGCCCCCCTTCTTTTCTCAATCTCCCTACAAAAAAAGAAAATAGGAGCCGAAAAAAACAAAATGGATTAAGTGCAAAAAAGTAATATATAATACTATAATAAGTCTCACCTTGTATTATTTTTCACAGTTCAGTCACCTAACTCTCACAGTGTATGTTGCTTTTTGTGTGCAGTACAACCGAGTTGCAGACTTTCACAGCTCACTCCTCTTCATTCCCAACCATGACCTGCAAAGGAGATTGACTCTTGATTGACAGCAGAAACAAACAAGGTCACATAAATGCAGAGGGAGGGGGCACACTCTTGCAGGAATCAGCTTAGGCACTAGAATTTAAAGTGGAGCCTTGTTTTGTGTTGGGAAAGTGGAGAGAAAGTGAGATAAGAGCTGTCAATCAAAATATGCTCTCCTTTGTAGAGTGTGGTTGGGAATAAAGAGGAGTGACTGTCAAAGGCTGTAAACTTTATTCCCTGACAGCGCCATGTCAGCACACGAATGGGTATAGGCTCTGCCTCCCAACTTAGTTAGGATCATAACTCATAAATGTGAGCCCTTCCCAGCATTCCTCCTTTTTCCTCCTCATGATTCTATGCAGCAGTCCTCTTACCTGGCTGGGGTAAAACCTTGGCCGCCCACCCTTTTCTCTGGTATTTGTCTGGGTACAGTCCTCGGAGTCATCCTAAAGGGATACGCAGAGGAGCCTAGCTGCTGGTCCTTGAGGCATCTTATGCGTGGTAAATCCTGGCTTATACTGGGGAGGGAACTTGGTTTCCGGTGTTTTCAGAATGGCTACTGTATGCGCAGTCAGGTGAAGGACGAGTGGATCACACGCAATGCGTTCTAGCACTTGCTGGCTCCTTTCTGGTTCACCTTCGGATGAGTGGGTGGAACAGAGTGTGGTCTGACTGCCCTGTGATTAGCAGGGCAGGGAGTGGTGGTGCTTGCGCTGTGGCTTCCCCGACTTCCGCTCTTCTCCCCTTCTGTTTGACAGGTGGGCGGTGGAACGCAAGTGTGTGTTCTATTACTTCTGGCTAGGTGGTGACGTAGGCCGCGCATGCGTGGTAGACCACTGATGTCACCTGAGGGAGTGGGGCTTTCATCAGAGCCATGTTTTAAAACCAGAGGCTGTGATTTGAACAGAGGACTGTGCCCTTGCTTCTCTTGGGGTATTCGCTGCCGCTCTGCATTCAGGCTCTGTTTGACAGCCTCAGGTAGGTCTGCAGGAACTTGTGCCCCCCCTTACCCCCCTCACCTTCTCTGTGAATGATATGGTCTTAATAGGCTTTCTACATTTATTTTGCTGCAGTATGCCTGCTGACAAGTCAACCAGCGTCTGCAGAAAAGGTAAGCGACTGCCTGCGTTATGGATGTGGATTCCTTCCTGAGCAGCTTGGTAATCGATGGTATGTTTTTCCTTAGTCTACCCACGTCTCTTCAGGAAAGCTTCTTAGGGACAGACGCAATTTGTCCTTTCATCCGGACACAGATTCCCTTCCAGAGAAAGATATTACTTTCACATTTGCTATGGATTTGAGCAGAATAGATCCCTTTCAGTAGAGCATCATGGACACTATAACCATTATGGCTCATATTGCTATCTGCAACCACATCCAGATCAGTATTGGGCTTGCAACAACCTGGTCCTACTGGGGAAGACGGCATGTGAGAGCTGCTTTAATGAGGCGACTAAAGTAAAGAATGCAGACAACTTGCAAGTAATTTATATCCACCAAAGGGGGTTGACTTTGCCCTAGTTCAACCTCTTGTGAAAACAGTGAGACAGGCGTTACTTTGGTAAGATGAGGTCAGCGAGCCAGAAAAGAAGGGGTGGAACTTCATATCAAGTTTATAGTTTCCCCTTTATAGAAGAAATCAAGGAAATTATCCTAAATGAGTGGGGTCAGGAGGACATAAAGTCTTCATTTTGTAACCGCATTTCAAAACTATATCCCTTTCAGAAAGAGGATGTTAAAAATCTGGAGGAAGCTCTGGTGGTAGATGCAGCTGTGTTGAGACTCGCATGACATGTGACCTTGCCCTTAGACGATGCTGTCACATTACAGGATTCGTTAGAGAGACCCATTGATCTTGACTTCAAAAAGATTTATTTGGCAGTGGGTGGTGGCTGTAAACCAGTGGTAACCCTGGCTGCGACCTCAAAGGCACTTGAAGTATGGTTAGATAGCACATAGTTAGCGATTTTCAATAATCTCGGTAAATCTGAAATAGTGGATTCCCTGAAAAACATTATGTTGGCCTCAATATTTATTGCGGAAGCGGCATTGATATGGTGTGTTCCATGGCAAGAATTATGCTCTCATTGGTCACAGGCCCTGGGTGGCAGACCCCACCTCTAAACAGGGGTGCAAGATTCCTTTTGAAGGACAGTCAATCTTTGGGAATAAGCAGGAGGCTGCAATCTCTAAGGCCACTGGTAGAAAATCCAGATTTATTCAGCAGAACAGAAGGCTCTTAAGACAGAGGAATTTATGTTACAGAAGGCTTGTGCAAAGGTCAGCTAAAGACTCCAAATCCTACAAGCCAGGCAAAGAATTCAAGAGGACATGCAGGGTCTTTTCCACATTCTCAAAATCCCAAAAAAGTGTCTGCTCTTCTGGGCAGGATACACAAAAATCCTTTTGAGGATTTGCCCTCCCAGGTTCTGGCGAGCCTGGGCAGACAATATTAAAGACTGGTGGGTGTTGAATACAGTTTTGAAAGGCCATTCATGGTGTTTCCTCAGGTACCCTTGTCTGTCATTCATTGCTACCAAGATTCCATCTTGTAGTATCAAAAGAAACATTCTGTTGACATAGGTGAAGACCTTTCTTTCCCAAGGCGCAGTGGTGGTGGTGCTTCAGCAGGAGCGGTTCTCAGGAGTGTTCTCTCCACTATTTCTGGTACAGAAAAAGAGCAAGGACTGGAGACCGGAGATAGATTTTAAAGTGCTAAACAAGTATATACACTGAGTGGCCAGATTATTATGACGCCCCATCAGTACTTCGTTGGGCCACGAGATGACTCCACGAGATGACTTTGTTGGGCCGCCTCGTGACTCAACAAGATGTTGAAAGGTGATGAGAGGAATCTGACACTGCCCTGTTGCCCTTCTGTTGTCTTGTACCAGTCTTGCCACTCTCCGTTCTGCCCTAACATTGACTAGTCGCTGATAGCCACAATTCGCACGTTCAGACCCAGATTTTCGGCTGACGGTCCAGTCTTTAAATACTTTAACAACAGGTGCTCTTGAACATTTAACGAATTCTGCTGTTTTGCTGATACTTGCTCCATGGCTCCAAACGCCAACAATCATCCCACGTTAAAAGGTTGTTAAATCGCATTGTTTACCCATATCTTCAGAAAAAAATCACTTCTACTGTCGTGGTAAACAACCTGCTTCCCTATTTATAATGGTCTGGCCCTCTAGCAACTTCAGCGCGAAATTATAGCTAATTATAGCTAATTTGCCAACAAATGTCAGGTGGTCATAATAATCTGGCCACTCAGTGTAGAGAAAGGGCACTACGATATTAAAGATCATTCAGCCAGGGGATTGGCTTCTCTCTATAGACTTGAAGGATGTCTATTTTCATGTGCCAGTGTATCTGCAGTTTCAAATATATCTGTGTTTTGTGGTGGCTCATTTACATTTTCAATTTGTCTGCCTTCCCTTCAGACTTGCCGCCTCACTGAGGGTTTTTATGAAAGTTCTGCTTTCACTGGTAGCCCTTCTAAGAGAGAAAAGTGTAAAAATATACCATTACCTCCATGACATTTTATTCCTCAGTCAAGACCAGGACAGGCTGCTGGCTCATCGCGATCCGGTCCTTTTGACACCTAAAAGTGTTGGGTGGTTGATTAATATGGAGAAAAATTATCTTACACCCACTCAAGATCTTGTACATCTGGGGCAAGGATAAATGGTTTAGTGTCCCTTCCCCCGGAAAAGATTCCGTTCATCCTAGAGAGATTGTCCATGGCCATCTGGGTAACCTGCCTTTCAGCCACTCAGTGCCTAATGATAGTCGGCATGTTAGGGAACCAAGAAACCAGACTGAAACTTAAAGCGCAGGTTTAATATATAAAAGGATTTGATTGAAAACAACAATAAACATAAATAGCAAAAAACAATGGAGAAAGATCAGGGGACACAGAAAGCAGGATGAACGGAAAGATAGGAGATAAGGAGATAAGTCAGCCAGAGCCAGGATCATACACGGAAATCAGCAACAACCAGCAGCACACTTGGTTGATCAGAACAAACGCAAGGGCAGAGACTGAATGCACAAGGTGAAGGTTATATAGTGACCTGGTGCCTATATCATCACTGTTAGACAAGAATTACCCAGGAGTCTAAGCAGTGCAGCAGAGTGATGATGTGTGCGGGTCTGGACATAAGAGGGCGCCAAAGAGCAACCACAGTGTCACAAACGCTCAGCCATTCGGGCAAGCAACAGGGCAAGGCAGAATAAGAAACCCTGGCATAGCACCATGGTGGCAGCAATCCCAATGGTGAGATGGGCACAATGGAGGTTCTGCACATTCCAGGCAGGATTTCTGTGTTGCTGGCGGTCAGGTCTCTTAGACCAGAAGATTCTAATCAGCCCATCAATGAAGCAAGTCTTCGGTGGTGGCTGCAGGAGAGCAACTTTCATTGCTGTCACTTTCTCATCCAATGAATTGGATTGTGATTTCAGATGCCAGCGAGAAAGGATGGAATGCGATTTGCCAAGGCTGGACAGCACAGGGGAGTTGGAACTCTCCAATGACGAGCATGAATTCCAATTTACTGGAGCTACGGGCAGCATTCCAAGCCCTTTCAGGATCTAATTTATGGGAACTCAATCCTATTAAAAATGAACAACACCATGGCAGTTGCCTATATCAAATAGCAAGGGGGGACTCGTAGTCAGAGGTAGCCCCAATTATGGCATGGGCTCAATTCAAGCTGATTCATCCTTCAGCCGTTTATGTTCTGGGCTGCTCCAATTTTCTGGCCGATTATTTGTTGAGGTCCTGTCTAGACAACAGCAAGCAGTCCCTGTCTCCGCTAGTCTCTCAGAGGTTGATGGAATGGGCCTTTCGGTCACAGATAGACCCTGTTTGCAGCCCCAACAAATGCCAAGTTGCTGAGGTTTTTCGCCACATTCCTATGTCCACAGGCGGATTGGACTTTTTACATAGCCTATGCTTTTCCCCCAGTGCTGCTCATCCTCAGCTTTCTGAAGAGACTCCACAGGGAGAGGGTCATGATCATGGCAGTTCTTCCCAATTGGTCCAGGCATCCCTGGTACCCTCTTCTCTGCCCCTGCCGATAACGAGGGACTTGTTGTCTCAGAGTTTGTTGCTCAAGTTGGATCTTGAGAGAAAGCGGAGACGTCTGGGGTGTTCAGATAACATGATAGATACTCTACTTAATTCCAAGAAGAGTAGCATGAATAGAACTTACAATAGAGTATGGGGAAAATGTCAGGAATTTGCAGCTCTTCAAAGTTCTTCTCTTGAGTCACCTCAGGTTTGTCATATCCTGGATTTTTTACAAAGGGGGCTCGACATGAACTTGAGCTCTAGCAAATTGAAAGGTCATGTGTCAGCAATTTCGGCCTTTACAGAAGTACAATGGGCCTGTGAATCCACGGACCGTGAAATTCTTCAGGGCGGTCTTAAGAGTGAAGCCACCGAGGAGGTTGCTATTTCCTAAATGGGACTTACTTTTGTTTTGAACTTCTAGGCCTTGGAAGCGTTCGAGAAAAGCTTATTGCTCTGGCGACTGACTTTGAAAATGGCTTTTCTCGTAGCGATTTCATATGAATGAAGGGTCTCAGAGATAGCAGCTCTGGGATGCAAACAGCCATTTATAACCTTCTTGGCGAATAGGTTGAACCCAAATTCCATATGAACCAGAAGACAGTTCTTTCACCTTTTGGGTCAGCCTTTTAGATGTGGGCCGAGGAAGAGATCAAAAGTATTGACTATATCCATTGCATCCTGGATGGTGGGTTGGCAGTTCCTGAGTCAATGACGGTGCATTCCACCCGCAGTTGTCAACCAATACATTTATCCGACCCTATTGTATTGAGCCTGCTGCCTTAACTACGGGTGAGTTTGGGTGAAAAGTTATTGCTTCTTCTTCTATCTGTAATTAAACTACTCAGTATACCCTCTTTTGTTGTTGCAAGTTATTTCCCATTTGTGTGCTGATATGGAGATGTCAGGGAAACAGGAATTTTACTTTCCTGACAAGCTCCATGGCAGCACAATTGTATGAGTTATGACGAGTTGAGGGGGTGGAGCCTATACCCATTTGTGTGCTGCCATGGAGCTAGACAGGAAAGGAAAATTGTGAATAGACACAGTGGTTTGCAGGCAGGGTTGGCTTTTCTGCTACTAAAAAGCTTAATGGCCTGGCCAGGAAGGGGGTCTAAACACCTGGTCTTGAAGTGGTTAAAAACATTTACCTTAAATTGGCCCTAAATCTCTATAGTGAGTGTGCCGTTGCTGATAACTGTACCAATTCACTTACACCTCCTCAGAGTAAGCCACATCATGATTTCACTATGGCACACTATACCTGCTGCTTGCAGGTAGGCTCTTGATCCAACTTTATCTGGTGAGTTCAGACTCCTTTTCTACCGACTCTGCATATTACTGTTGTTACTGGGGAAAACATCCCAAAATACATAGATTTGAATTTCTCACTCATTCTTGGTATGTTCTGCTTTCAGCAACCAATGTATACTCCATAGTGCAGCAGAGAAGTGTTTAGAACATGTTTAGAAGATGCACTGCTGGAACTTGCCACAATTACAGGTGTTTATTGTGGATGGAAGCCCCAAGTGCAGCACCTTTATCTGGGTCTTAGTTTTGATCTCACTTTCTACCATGTGCTAAATAAAATAAAAATCACATATGGACGAAGTGTCTACTTTTATTGGTTCTACAGTTATTTTGGACAGTGTCGTATCCTTAATAGGTTAAAGCTCTGAATCTGAATCAGTATCAATTGTGGAATATGTATGAAAATGAAATAGTTGCTGGGAGGAACATGTACCTGCCTGCACAGTAAGGCCATAATGTTTGAGAGGACCATGCAGTGACACAGGTGAGAAAAATAGACCAAAGGCTCACCAGCAGCATCTTTATTACAATTACCTAACATTGACAAATTGCTTTTCACTTAAAGATAAGAAACTAACTGAAAGTACACGACTGGCCCCACTAAACTAAAAAACCAAAGGGCAGCATTATGGAAAGAATGACAAAAAGGGACAAGCATCGCACTTTGCAGCCAAAAGAATAGGGAGGACAGCACTGAAGGGCAGACTACATAGCGGTCAAAGATCTGACAGCACTTACCCTAATGGAGCACCGTTAATTTTTAAGTTAGTAGGGTGCTGTGGAGCAAAAGTAAATGTGTGCTGGCAACGGAAGGTTAGTGTACTATAATGCTGCCAGCAGCACAGCTGTTTATAGAATGATAGATTAAGTTTTGGAGAGTAAATAATATTATAGGTTATACCACAAATGTCATGATGGTATTACTGACCAAAGTTTTGGTACATTAGATGGCTCAAGAAAGCAAGTCACAATTGGACTTATGCTATCATTAGAGCCCTGAGGCTGTTATATTTTTCTCTTAACTGCATTTGTTTCCAACATGAGGTGAAGCAGTTGACAGGACAGGAACTGTCAGACCTTGGGGGAGCATCTCTTGCCCTCAGCATTAAAATTCATCAAAAGAATATGCAAATCTAAAAGTGGGCCATATAATCTTTCAAATGTACAGTAAGCCTATACACGCTATAACAAATCTTTCAAATGTAACTCTACACAGCTATGATAACTTATAGTGATTCTATGCCCATGCAGGGCAAAGCAATATATTTACTTTACTCTAACAGCATATGCTCAGCTTCCCTTTGCTCCCTCGCTGCTTCAAAAAGTTGCTGGGAGTTAAGAGACATGTCCAGTACTTCCAGATATGAGGAAGCATTTCCCTTCTTCCTGCGTTATAGTGTTGGTGCTCGGCAATTGGCTGTTTAGGCACCTAACACTGTCCTCAGCCCTGTGTTTGCATCAAACTGTGCCACTGAGCTTTTATTTCCCCACAAGTGAACAGAGCAGCAGGGTCACAAAGGGAAGTAAATTATTAGCAGTTGTAGGATCCAGCATTATAGGGAACATGTTACTTTGCCCTGTATTTTTTAAGCCTTAGCTCACTTAAAGGCTATATATTCAAACTCTTGCATAAACTCAAATCTGACTTGCAGTCTTTAATGTTTTTTTCCTCTTTAATATTTTTTACATTTGCCAGGAGTTTTTCAATCTTTCTTTGCTAAAGTTTATTCTGACTTACAAGCCATTTTAAGCATTTGACTTGAAAGCCAAAATTAAAGTGTAATAAGGATAACTGTAACAAGTGCATGTATCAGAAATACATTTCTTGTGGCTTCACAACTGCTGGGACAAGCTATTTTCCCCTGACAATAATACCTTCATTTTAAAGGTGATGAGACAAATTAATTGTGCAAACAAAATTGCTGCAATAAAATCAAAATATACTTTAAGTCACAGTTCCGTACATTGGCTAGATATAGAGAGGGGTAAGCCAACAAATCATTGCATTACATTTTAAAAATGAATTTACAAGAAACTTACAGGTTGGGAAGTCACAGATGTATTATAATGCTAGAACACTAATAGTTGTAATAAATGGGATCTCGATTTAGAGCTGATGCAAAAAGCACCGTAGGCACTGTTAATAAAACAAATGAAAAGGCAGAGAAACATGTCCTCTGCTTTCATAAATAATATTCCTTTTTAATGTATGATTGTTTTAGAATAACAGTGGAGGAATTAAGGGCAACCTGCAACATTTCACCTCATTCATGGTGATCTAAAGTTATAATATGGTTTGTAAATAATTAATTGCAGGTTGCACAGATTGGAGAGGGATGCAGAAGTGCTTATAGAGGGAGTTAGGCTAAAAAGCGACAACAATAACATATCCTACATTCCTAAGTTTTAATTATATTATTTTTTAACCATCTTAATAAATACACTTTTGTGCACTTATATTGGTTCTAGACACTTTCAGCATTTTGTACTTGCAGCCCACTAATAGCAGCCTAAGAGGACCAGTGCATGACGTGGTGAATCTCTGAGCTAAAGCTGATGGCCACTTCTTTCTGCAGAACTTCCCACCACACAGCTATTTGGAAAACAAAAAAGAAGTGAAGTGGAAATCTACTAAAGCTGATATAAATCATAAATGAAGTACAAAATTGCAAACAGAAATTATATCAAGGTATAGCATAATTACCTTTATTGGATTCTAGCTTCTACATTCCTATGAGGCATCTGAGATACAACAATATTAATTACCATCCCCTTTTCTAGTCCTTAATTTAATTTTTTTTAAAAAGTTAAAATCCATAAAATACAGCTATCTACTTATTACAATACATACAGCTCAGCAGGCATATGTATGTATTTGGCTATTTCATCTGTAGGCACAAACCTACTGTGCCTAATGGCAAATCCAGCTTTTAACCATTCTCCAACCCAATAATGACCCCAGTTCTTCAGGTCCATAATACCCAAAGATAACTATGGCCCCTGACTGTATTAATATTGTGCGAGTCTGAAAAGATGTGGACCATATAATGACTACACTACTCAAACTACATATAAGCGACTTGATTTGGTAATTAAACATTACTTATTTTGAATGTCCAAGAAGAGTTTTAAAAAGGTTCTGAACAGAACCAACTGCTTGCCTTTCAGCGGCCGCACATAAACAGCCAGGCAGGAGCCTTCTAGATGCGAGTGGGCGTTTTAAAATGTCCTTCCACGCCCCCACTGTCCAGCGCAAGCACAAGCAGCAAAACCGCTCAAATTTCAAACAGTCAGCAATGGCTGTTTAAATGCAAGCATTCCGGTGGCTGTAGAGCCACCCAATCGCTTGTATTTTGCATGCGGATGTCTCCATAAAGAGGACCTGTCACGGTAAATTGTCTATCACATAGGGGGCCTGTTAGCCCCTTATGTGATAACAACAAAGTGTACAAAAAAAAATTAAAAAAAATTAAAGTCACATAACGGGAGAAAGTATGCGATAGATGGCTATCTCACATGCGACACTGAATTCTGTGTATATTTACTTAAATGCCCATGCGCACGGGTATACATCGGTTGTACTAATGCAGACCAAGTGACATGAAAATATGACATGGGTAAAGAGACCAGTACATAATTGATATGCGAATTGAGCAGGCTATAGCAAAACATAATATCAGACCAAATGACATGACAATATGACATGGGTAAAGAACCCAATTGATATCCGAAGTGAGCAGGCTATAGCATAACATAATATCACACCAGAAGTGATCATTGTATGGCATGAACGAATTCAGTAGCATTTGAAGTTGGTACATCTGGTAACATCTGGCAACATTCATACATTTGTTATAAACATATGATAGTGTGAATACATAACCAGGATCAATCTGACGAACACTAGATAGAAACAAATGTAAATGGTACTCGATAGTAACATGAAGCCATACTGTGCGGGCTGTGATATACGATTATAATCAATGATATTTACAAAGCATAAGATGGGTCAGTGGTATTTGGTATGCTATGATCTAGTAGGGATAGTGGTGATCGTGGTGGTACTAGATCATAGCGTATGGCTTCACATGTTGAAGTTATGAATACGCGATCATAATCTTTAGTGCCATCTGATTGCTCTTTGCTCATAGAAATACTATCACTGGTGAGCCCAGGACATTATCCAATACCTTCTTTGTATTCATCTATATGATCTTGGTTGTGGACACACACCATATATGAATATCAGCATGGATACCATACCAAATACCACTGACCTATCTTATGCTTTGTAAATATTATTGATTATAATCGTATATCACAGCCCGCACAGTATGGTTTCATGTTACTATCAAGTACCATTTACATTTTTTTCTACCTAGTGTTCATCAGATTGATCCTGGTTATGTATTCACACTATCATATGTTTATAACAAATGTATGAATGTTGCCAGATGTTACCAGATGTACCAACTTCAAATGCTACTGAATTCGTTCATGCCATACAATGATCACTTCTGGTGTGATATTATGTTATGCTATAGCCTGCTTACTTCGCATATCAATTGTGGACTGGTTTCTTTACCCATGTCATATTGTCATGTCATTTGGTCTGATATTATGTTTTGCTATAGCCTGCTCACTTCGCATATCAATGTGGACTGGTCTCTTTACCCATGTCATATTGTCATGTAATTTGGTCTGCATTAGTATATGTACACCATATTCAGGGGACTGACAATTTTGTTTCCACTGGGACATACTCTAATTAAGATACTCATATTCCATATACACTAGATGAGACATTGCCTCCCACACTTATATTCAAACAGCCAGTCCGAGACAAGCACTCTATCGGCATCCTCCGTTGTCTCCCTATTGACGGCTGGGAAGGGGCATTCCCAATGCCAGAATCGCTCCAATAGCGCGTGTCCTGCTGCGCATGCGCAGTAGGCACTGAGGATCAGTCTACAAACAAGAAGACGTCAGACAGCGGTGTTTTCACTGTATTACAGCGTCCCTGTTACCATGACAACCCGGTTTTCAGCCCCGCGGTCAGAACCTACACATAACATCACAACATGAATGAACTACGAACAATATGATCCAGGTACATATATTTGAGACAATGGAGTTTTATTTTGGTGTGTCCTGTCATAGCATTTGAACATGACATTTGTAACAAGGTTAACCTTTTGTTATGGCGGGAATTATGACATCACTATGACGTCAATAGGGTGGTCTTATGTGTTAATCAGTCTTGTGTATGTGTATATAATGGTGATGGTGTAAACTCTGCAATGTTCACTTTAAGCCTGATGAAGGGGACCCTGCGCGGCCCCGAAAGCGCTTGTTTCCACTTTAAGTGACTTCAAAAATAAAATGAAGATTCACTAAAATCTTGACGTATTCTGTCATACTTGGAGTGCTTGTGACATCCATACAACATTTTATCCGATACGGCGCCATCGGTAGTCATTGCGAGCACCCATTTTTCCACATGGGAAGTCCGGAAAGGTGTGCTACAGGTCCTTGGACATTCATAAAGAGGACCTGTCACGGTAAATTGGCTATCACATAGGGGGCTTGTTAGCCCCTTATGTGATAACAACAAAGTGTAAAAAAAAAAAAAAAATTAAAAACATTAAAGTCACATGTTTGGTGTCTATTTACCCAACCTGACCCCATATTTTACCAAACAAATTGGGTAAAAATAAATGTTTCATAACATATAGGTTATATATTTCATGTAGGGAAAACTGTTTATTTTTTCCCCAAAATTTTCAATACATATTTCGTTATATAGTGAAAAAATAAAAAAAAACCCAGTGATGATTAAATACCACCAGAAGAAAGCTCCAACTGTCCCAAGAAAATGGTATAAAATTAATTTCAGTACAGCGGTGCATGAGCGAATACATGTCAGTCAAAGTACCTCAGCGCTGAATACTGAAAAATGGCCTAGACAGGAAGGGGGTTTAACACCCGGGTCTTCATGTTGTGCTATAATTGAACATGCTCCCAAGATATCTTTTTATATCTCCACCACATTCCAAACAAAAAGTGAGCAATGGGACACAAAATCGTTGATAAATGTTGACAGTCAGTACTGTTCACACTGTATCAATTTGATATTGTCTAATGTTCCTTTTCATTTTATTATCTTAGACCCTGCTTACAAATGACACCTTTTCCTGAGCAGCATGAAATACTACAAGTCAATGTCAATTTGTTTTTTTTGTTTGTGTTTTTTTTGTAGCAAACATGTATATTGAATTTTAAAATGAATTTGAACTTGCCTCTGTATGAGGTAGGAGTCGAACCAAAAGAGAACAGCAAGGAAAAGCAGGATATTTTTGTAAGTCTTCTGGTGTCAGTGAGTCCAGTTTTTTGGAAGGTAAACCTGTTTTCAGCCTCAGTTGAAATCCTCCAACATTAAGCTTCCCATCATCATTAAAAACATGGAGCATGCAGTTCCCTAAGAATAAAAAATTATTACCAATAATTAGAAAGATTGGAAGTTTGTATGGAATATTTATAAAACTTCTAATGGAAACTGTTTTGTCTTTCAAGGGGTTAACTACTTGCAGCCAGCGTTGCGATCAAGGGTCTCCTGCCAGAAAGCAAAGCCTGATCTTTCTCCTCCTGTCAGTACATGCTCATACAGCAACACTTGATTGGCTAATAATGCTGCCCTCCCTTTCCGATTCAGAGTGATTTTGTACAAGGGATTACATCAAGCTGATATCATGACAAATTCAGGTAGTTCTACTTTTTTGCATTTAAAGTAGTAATAAACTCTCAAACTATTTTCAATCATGAATTTAGATCAACAAAAACCCTTTATTACAGTAAATTTTATTTGAACTGTTCTAGATAACTGACTCAATTTCTGGAAAAAAAAATTATTTGAACTAATGTACAACTAAAAGCCTCTGCATGGCAGTCTAAACAAGTGCCAACTCAAGTTACTATGCGATACATAAGCCTCATAAAGTAAACAAAAAACTTCCTTTACATTCCCTGATTTAACTAAATCCTTCTTCATTTGTCCCTAACATATTGCCCTTTCTAGACACTGCAGACAACAGAGGAAGGGTTTCTGCAACAGAGTTAGTGCTGTCAATCCAGAAAGCAGTGGAGAGGACTGGGTGTGGCCAGGGGCTGATTGACAAGCTGCAGGCTTGTCAATCACCAGTGACATCTGATAGACACACCCCCTGCAACATTTTATCATCCCACCTGCAAGCCTTTATTAGAGTGGCAACACTGCATTGCTGCCTTACCATCACAGGATGCTGCATTAGGTGGAGTTACTGGAAGGATCAACTTTTTTTAACAGGATGCCATAATTCTACTTTAAAAAAACAGATATAATTACCAATTATAGCAACATTTCCAGAGACCACAGTAGACACTTGCAACAAAATACAGGAAGTAAGATGTAGCTTGTCATCATCTGTATTTAGTGTGTGATGGAAGTCGAACACAGGATTTCTAGCTTTACTGTCCATTTTTGGAAAAGCCACAATTGAATGCTCAGCTTTGGTCCCAGAATGTATTATTTGACCAGAGACCTACAAACAGAAGATAGTTAGGTTCAATGCATGGAACATCAAAATACATGTAGCATCTAAAAGGCATCCCATTTTTAAGGATGCCATATCACCAGACCAAACATTACCTTTTAAATTTTAAAATAATTAGTGCTTTTTTGTGCATACAACTGCCCCCACTAGTCAAAGATTTTACTTACTTATTACAGAGTAGGCTGGAGAATAATTAGAAGAATTCAACACTTTTTCAGCTGCCGTTTTCTGTTCCTTCCCCGGCCACTACCTCAGACGTAAATGACAGTTAAGGCAGGAAAATTGTTCCTGATTACAACCTCAGTAAATGTAAACCAACAGCTGAAGCTGTGATCGGAAGCTGCTGGAAAATGACTGCTGAACCTATGTTCAAAGAACTGCTCCAGATCACAGTCTTGTCTCTCTTTGTTTACATAAGATGAGGCTGAGAAAGCAGTTCTTGTGGGGGGGTGTGGCCTGGCGCTGAAGAAGATGGACGCTTAACTCCAGAGCTCCGTCTCCTGATATCCCGAGCGAAGCTACATAGCCCTACCCTGGGCTACCATGGGGAAAATAGGCAGACAGGACAGAAGGTCCAGATCTCCTGGGTCGGAAGGGACCCAACTGAGTCGTCAATTCCCCGAGATGTTACGCTTTTCCAATATGGCGCTGACCGCGACTAGCCCGCCAGATACATGCGGACCCTCAGCTACGTCTCCGGCTCTCACAGAACCGGGCTCGATGTCATCCTACATTCAACAACTACCTACCAGGTCAGATTTAACATTCCTCGCTGGTGACATTAAACAGGCCCTGAGCTCGTCTGTCTCCAAACTCAAACAGGACATTCAGGATATAGGCCGCAGGATGCAGGCGGCAGAACTGGCCGAAGCTGGGAGAGATGCCGCCATCTACTCTCTGAGGGCCCATCAAGATACCACCACCCGCTCGATGATTGATATTTGCGACGCCATATGGAAGACCTCGATAATAGAGGACGCCGCGCTAACATCCGAGTCAGGTTCTGCCTGACTTCGTTAAGACGGCCCTGACTGACATCTTTAACGATCTATTAGACTGCACGCCTGAATCCCCCACTGACTTTGTAAGAGCTCACAGGGCGCTGCGGCCCCGCAACTTACAAGATGACATCCCGAGAGACATCATCTGCTGCCTACAGAATTTCCCGCTAAAAGAGGAGATTTTGCAACGGGCCAGGGCCAAGACAGTGATCAAGTATGATGGCTCCGAGGTGAAACTTTTCCAAGACCTGTCCAACATCACCCTGTACAGTACAGTATAGCAGGATTTAGAAAAACCCCAGCGTGTTTCTCGGGAAACTGGGGGATGACCAAATGGAGTTGATTGTATCCATCTTGACCCATTTCTTCCATAAAGCCAATCCCATCCCCCCAGAGTGAGGCAATAGTGTGTGGCACCAGGTGCTGCCCACGATATTTATTGCCCCTTACGAAAACCCCTTACTCTCTTGATCTACCCACCTGAGTGCTGGGCTCAGTCCGGGTGGTTGGAGCAGGGAAGAGGGGATTTACTTATTGTTGGTTAGTTTGTCCTGTTTCCCCCACTCTCCCCTTCCCCTCCCCCCGACCATACCACACAATAACCAGAGGTCCTGTTACCATAACTGTGTGTGGGCATCTTTCCCCACCACTTTCCCTCCTACCACCACCCCACGATGGGGTAAATTTAAGGGATTCGTACTAGTGAGTCCGGCCCCTTAACCCCCTGTCACCAGACCTTCATCGGGACCAATATGTCATCTCTAACAGAACTGGTAGTGATGTCCCTAAACACTAGGGGACTCAATGTTCCTGAGAATCGATTGCTTATCTTAGGGGATCTAAAGAAGGCCAAGGCGTCAGTGGCCTTTATCCAGGAGACTCACTTCCGCTCAGGGACAATACCTAAATTCTCGAACCCCCATTACCCTCTGGTGTATCATGCAACTTCTTTGAATAGTAAATCTAAAAGGTGTTTCGATTCTGTTTCATAGATCACTGACTTTCGACCTGTCGGGTTCAGTGTCGGACAGCGAGGGTAGGTACCTAATCCTCAAGGGAAACTGAATGACATTCCGGTGACACTGGCAACGGTGTACTTACCGAACACACGCCACGCAACGTTTCTTGCCAAATTTTTTACACTTCTATCTGACTTCACAGAAGGTATGTTGATCTTGGGGGGGTGACTTTAATGCCCCCCTCAATCCTATCCTAGATACTTCAAATGGCAAAACATATTTTCCCTATAGGACTCTAAGTTCATGAAAAAGAGGTTGTCATCCCTGAACCTGTGTGATGTGTGGAGGACCATGCACCCAGATGGAAGGGATTACACCTATTTTTCACCTCTCCATGCCAAAAATACACGCATTGACTACATCTTTATCTCCCAATCAGACTTGCCAAAACTTAAAACCTTGACTATTGGACTAATGACCTCCTCTGACCACGCCCCAGTCACAATGACGCTATCCCTGGCCCCAGCCGTAAAGAGACAATCCACATGGAGACTTAATCCATCTCTGCTCGCAGACAAAACCGTCACGCTGAAAATTCAGCAGGACCTGAAAGAATATTTTGCTTTTAATACAGCCGCTGACACTCCCGCCTACATATGGGAAGCCCATAAGTGCTTCATAAGGGGCAGATTTATGGACTATGCAGCGCAAAACAGGAAACAGAGACAGAAAACCGTGACAGACCTTCTGGCCCGCATTGCTGGATTGGAACAGTCTCACAAACAAACCCTAGCCCACCAAATGCTACTGGACTTAACCAACGCACGGAAAGACCTCAAAGACATTCTGGGGTTTAAAATTCGCAGGGCCTACACCTTACGCACTGGCCTTTACTATGAAGGGGGAAACAAATGTGGCAAGCTGCTGGCTAGAGCAGTCAAATCACAACTACGAGCCTTTAACGTCCCACAAATTCAACGGAGTAATGGCTCAATGACCAACTCTCCTCCCGAAATCGTAAAACGTTTTAGGGAGTACTACAACCAATTGTATAACCAACGCACGGGACCTGCCCAAAATAAACACCTAGCCCAAGAATCTATCCAAGCTTACCTAACCGACTCTGATATGCCCAAATTAGCAAGGGAGGTGGCGCAGGCACCGGAACTTCCGATCTCGGAGGAAGAGCTCAGACGTACAATTGCCCAAACCAAACCAGGTAAAAGTCCATGCCCAGACGGCCTCACCACACAATATTACAAGTCCTTTCAAGACCTGCTTTCACCTAATTTCCTAAAGACGTACAACTCAGTGGACCACATTCATAACCTGCCTAGCCAAACGCTAGAGGCCCAGATTTCAGTCATACCCAAAGATGGTAAGGAACCCCACTTTTGCCAAAACTACAGGCCCATATCTCTCTTGAACGTAGATGTCAAACTGTTCACCAAGATCCTGTCGAATAGCCTTCTCCCGCATATCCCCGGATTGGTAGGGAATCAACAAGCGGGGTTTGTCTTGGGCCGAGAGGCTAAAGACAACACCACTACAGCTATTGATATTATCCACTGGACACAATCCAAGTGCATTTCCACTATTTTACTATCCACCAATGCGGAGAAGGCATTCGACAGGGTCTCATGGGAATTCATGTTTGCTGTTCTGGAGACATATTGGACTCCAAGACCGAATGATGGCCTGGATCCAGGCCATCTATTCAAGACAGACGGCAAGGGTGTACACACACGACAGGCTGTTTGTCCCATAGTTTCCCCGTCTCAAACGGGCACCCGTCAAGGCTGCCCCCTCTCCCCCACACTTTTCATTCTGACGCTAGAACCCTTCATCAGACTGGTTCTTAACGATCCACAAATAAGTGGGGTAACAATAGGCGAAGGGGAGCACAAAGTAGTGGCATTTGCAGACAACCTGCTATTTTTTTTAACCGACCCGACCAACTCACTACCTAGATTAATGACAATGTTTGAGACCTATTCCTCACTCTCAAACTTGAAAATAAATTTCGGCAAATCTGCGGTGCTTAGTGTCTCCACACCCGCCTCCGTCACAGATCCCCTAAGACGTGACTACCCATTCCAGTGGAATAACTCCTTAATTAAATACTTAGGGATACATCTCCCGGCCAACCTTATGACCATATTTTCACTCAATTGCCAACCATTATTGAATAGACTTAAAACTGACCTCCAGAAGTGGCGCACGCTTACTTTCACCTGGTTTGGCCGAGTGGCTATACTTAAAGTGAACTTACTCCCGAGGTTATTGTACCTTTTCCAAACGATCCCCATAACTCTACCGAGATCATTCTTTCAGAGCCTAGACTATACACGATGCTACAAGACACACAGAGACAAAAGGCAGACAAAATGTGTCTGCGGTGGGAAAAGGAGCTACAATTGTCCTGGACAGACGGAGATTGGAGTGACATTTGTCAAACTGCACACACCAGTTCTATCAGTAGCAAGACTCAAGAAACAAATTACAAAATATTGACCCATTGGTAAAGGACCCCACAGATTCTGCATAAAATCTACTCAGACGTACCAGACACGTGCTGGAGATGCCAGAGAGAAGTTGGCACTCTCCTGCAAGTCTTCTGGACTTGCCCAGACCTTGCCACGTATTGGACAGCAGTTCACAACATTACCTCCCAGGTCACTGGACAGACGATAAACTTCAAACCGACGAATTTCCTACTGTCTGACCCGGCAAATGCTCTAGGCTCAAGCAAATCACTACAACAACACATGATTAACGCGGCTCGCTCAATCATACCGAGACATTGGAAGAAGAGGGGGCCACCATCGCTGTCGGAGTGGATCCGACAGGTCGACCATATTCACGAGATGGAGGAGCTACTCTTCCCAAAAAGAGATGCTCTGAGCAAATTCCTACGCATCTGGGCATGCTGGCATCATTTCACCAGCTCCCCAGAATACCAGTCTCTCAAATCCGAATCGTGATCAACAACGATGACCCTAAGAGTGAAGGGCATTACCAAGAGAACATGGCTTTGGGTTGGCTAAACTGATAAACCCAAAGTCTTGATAAGTGTACTATGAGTGCTATTCGCAGGACCGGCTCGGGGTCCACAAGTGGTCCCCGACCTGTATATGAAAATAATTTGTTGGGGAAAAAAAAAAAAATCTGTTCTTGTGCACACAGCCTGTCATTTTAATTTTATTGATGATATATGCAGGAAAACAACTCCTTATTACAGTCTCAGTTCTCTATTTGTTTACATTTGCTAAGGTTGTGATCAGGAGCTATTCTCCTGCACACAGCTTCAAAGCAATGTCAACATTAGTTGGACTATAACTAATAATTAAATCATTAGGGATAAATGCAGAGGTTGAGTATCACGAATAACACTTATGTGTGGAGAAAATAACTAGAGGATTAAAGACAAACTGGGAGGAGAAGACAGAGAGGCTAGCGGCAGCAGAGGCTTGAAAAAACTGGGGTAAATGGAAAGGCACAATGGAGGTAGGGGTTGACAGGGGTAAATCAGGCACGTTCCACCCGAGAGTTATGAAAGTGCCATACTAGGTTATATGGCCAACAGTGCATGGCCATAAATCTTAGGGAAATGGTGCTCAATCCAGCAAAAATCCTTTAGCTACATTTCAAAACATAGACATGCTGGATTCATGACCTCATTCTCCTAACAAAACTTCTCATTTTACTTATTTATTTAATTTTGGCAGTCATATCATAGCCTTGGCTGTGAATTCAATTGGAGTTGCAATTCCTTTACTTGAACCAACATCAAGACTTTATAAAACAGGTAAGGATGCTAAGAACTTTGTGAGCAAGACTTTTCTTTTAAGCACAACGTTTATATTACACAGTCACACCATGAGATTTGAGGCTTATTTATTAACTAATTTAATGACACCATTGTTTTTCTTTTAGAATGTGTTTACATACCCCAGTAATACCTTGGAGGATAACTAATTATCTACTTGAGTCTGTTATTACATATACTCACCTTGGTAATTGTTGCACAGTCAGGTATATAGCGTAAAGCATCAATGTATAAATCAAAGGGCTCCTGTAATGTTGTGGAATTTGGCAATAATATGGAATCATTATGAGGCACCCAGTGTGGCACAGGGGCTAGATTATATTCTTCCATGTTCCTGCAAAGAAAACAATTACAAGTAACAATTAATCAACTATGAATTTTCCAAGTTATCTTATTTATGCATTCAATTTTTTTTTTACAAATTAAACATGAAAAAGTATGAATCATTCCTATAGGCAGTATAATTAGATCCGTTTGATATACCTTTTGCATTGGACTAACATAATATTCAAAAGACAAGCTTTTGAGAGTTAACCTCTCTTCCTTAGGTCAGAAGCAATACTAATCAACATGACAGAGTTAGAAGGGGGGGTGAGTGGGGTGTCATGCATCCTGATAACCAAAGGCCATGCTATGGTAAGCTCAGAATACCTGTCCGGGTTTACCCTTCTCCTCTGAAAATTCCATCCAGGACTTCCAGGAGATCCTCTACTAAAGGATCTAACATGGTCCAGGCTAGTACGGCTGATAATAGTAACAAATTCCAAACCAGGACTTCCAGTGTAGCCTGAGGCTGGGTGTGTCATCTCTGATTCAAAGGAATATTTAAGCACTAGCTCTGCAAGGAGCTGGTGCTGTGTCTTTTTGCCAGTTTCCGATTTGGGAAAGAGCTTATACTTCTGCTGTTTTCTCGTTGCTGACCTGGACTGTATGACCCTTTTTTGCTTGCTGCCCGCCCTAATCTTCTGCCTGGACCCGAGTTTGGTCTGCCTGCCATTCCACTCCGTACTTGCCCACTCCCCTTTTCTCCTTCTGCGGTTCATTTTATCCTTGTCCCCAGGGGATATCTATAAGCCATGCCCCCCCGGGAGCTGTAGTGGATCCTTTTTCTACTTTTCTTTTATATTGTTAAGAGAAAAAGAAGGTTTATGGGAGTATATGAACTTTCTTATCATTGTATCTCTATCCTTTTATGTTATCCAATGTAATTGTCCCTCTAGCTTTACAATATATATTAGCTGACATGTCATATCTACAATGGGAAATGTGTTGTTTGCAACATGTGTTCTGTTAACTTTTCCTATGGCAAAATAATGTACACTGTTCTCAATGTAACATTCTCTCGTGTTAAACAATAAAAATCTGTTAATTGGAAAAAAGTATGAATCACTGAATGTCAGTGCTGTAAAATCTTAACCATGAAGAGTAAGTACAGTAATAGGTGTGATTTAGCAGAAATCAAATGTTGGGGTACATTGAGAAAATGTAATTCCTTACCTGCTGTATTCTTCTCCGTAAATCATTTTGGGATGTGAGACCTTTGTTGGATCATATACTGTTAATTCAATAGTTGATTCATGTGATCCTATAATAGAACAATAAAATAAATAATTTAAAATAATTCCCCACAGGGTAGATAATTATATTTTGCAATAAAAAACAAAAACATTGTGTCACTTATTTTGTTATAATATTCAACAGATGCATATCAACATACTCATGTATGCATGTACATAGGAAAGTAATTAGGTAATTACAGAAAGGTAATATTTCTGGATATCCGTTTCCTTAACAGAAGAAGAGGCTTCTGATAACACAGCTGCATTTTACTCCCTGTTAGGATTTTGCCTCCCATTAAATAAGGTATCATAAGAGTTTTCCCTAGGGTAATGTCAAAATCTAAAACAAAGCAAAGGTTAAAAGAACCTGTATTAACAAGCCAAGTAGCTTTATGCTTAAAAAGAACATAGTAAAGGTTAGGTCTATGAAGGAATCTGAATATTCATTCTTAAATGATAAATGTATGAAAGATATACATATCTACCAAAATAAACAAATATGAAAACCTTCGGTTATCTTTTTCAAGGCATGAATTATCCATTTGTGAATGAGAAACAAAATTAACATGAAAACTATTCAGGGGTTTTGTGACCTCCTCTCTCCTCAACTCTGGTAATCCTATTTCTCATTTTGCTTTCCTCTTTCCTAGACACAAATTATAAATGGTTTTTATCCACCTGCAGATTATTTCAGAAAAAATATTTGTATGGTCGTAGGTTACCTGGATGGTGTTAGTAAGTTCTGCACTGGTGAATGTCCAGAGCTAATTATCACCAGAAAATATATGACAATGATTGAATAATATATTTACTTTGGGTAATCCAATGACTATACTCTGTTATGACTTGTTTTTTCTGCTTGTGGATAATGGTCTGCTTGTGGAGACCATTGTCTGAGCAACAGTCAGAATGGTAACCAATGACTCTGCATAAGATAAATCCACCAGTTGCATCCCTAGGTGATTCGGACACCTACCTCAACATCCTAACATCTTTTAAGTATCAAAAGGGTTAATATACGTGGGATATCCATGTGCTAATTATGAAGTAGTGTGATTCTTCAGCAAACTTAGGTTGCTATATTAATAAAATTAGCAAAAGATAGTAGTATTGCACAATATAAAATAGTATAAAGTAGGGATGCACCGATACTTTTATCCGTATCGGTGCCTATACTGAGCATTTGGACAAGTACTCGTACACGCACAATTGCTCTGATACCCCGATACCAGCACTGCAGGACAGAAGGGAGATTCCCTGTGACCGACAGTGCCGCAAGGAAGCATGGAGTTGGCTTCCCGGCCAATCAGGAAGCCAGGTGCCTAGTAAACCAGCTTCACGCTGTCTAGTGACACTGTAATGCCGCCTGGAAGCTGGGTGTCACATCATGACTCACCTCCTGGCTTCCTGATTGGCTAGGAGGACTGTTTCACGATGCCTAGCGACACTGCCAGGCAGCCTGGCTTCCTGACCATTCAGGAAGCTGGGCGGCGCATCTTGATCCGCCTTCTGGCTTTCTGATTGGCTAGGAAGCCAGCTTCACGCTCCCTCGCGACACTGTGAGGCAGCCTGGCTTCCTGACCATTCAGGAAGCTGGGCGGCGCATCTTGATCCGCCTTCTGGCTTTCTGATTGGCTAGGAAGCCAGCTTCACGCTCCCTCGCGACACTGTGAGGCAGCCTGGCTTCCTGACCAATCAGGAAGCCTAGCGGCAGGTCATCACCCACCACCTGGCTTCCTGATTGGTCAGGAATCCAGGTTGCCTCGCAGTGTCATGAGGGAGTGTGAAGCCGGCTTCCCAGGCAATCAGGAACCCAGGCGGCGGGTCATGACCTGCACCCGGCTTCCTGATTAGCCAGACCCATGCTATCCTGGGATACAGGTATTGGTACTCGTACCCGATGCCGAAAAACTGGTATCTGCACATTCCTTGTATAAAGTCAACCACAAGTTGCACCTGGATTATGTAACACCTGCATTGGAGGGCCAGGAACATGCTGAATACAGAGAATGTACAGCAAATCCGAGCCTACCTATAAATATCCATTTTAATCCACAGTATCAGCTATCTTGTAAAAGTTAATGCATGAAACCAATATCAAAAGATTTGATTCTGATCACATCCACATTGTGCCAAATAGATGGACAGCAGATGGGCTCAAGGGGGCTAGTGAAGTTTTGCTACTATTGCACCAAAGAAAGATTTATACAGTCAGCAAAGAATATATCAGAATTTACCTTTCAGAATAATTCTTAGTGAACTGTAATGCAAATTATTTTCTACTTGGGGGTATATGTTTTAACTGCAAGGAAGCCCTGATAAGAGGATTCAAGTGAGTGGATGTTTACTTAATGCTTTACCATTTGAAGATAGTTATACACAAAGTGCTAATATGTAATTTTGTATTATTTATAAACACACAGGCTTGCAGCTAAAAATGTAATTTAAAAAATCTGACTTCACAAAGAAACATTTAATACAGTGTTTATAGGTTTTGTAAAGACGACACACAAGAACTTGTTTGCTTTTTTTTTTTAAACTTTCTATCTATACATGACAAAGAGAAGGTTCTACATTATACAGCTGTGAAGTTAAGCTTTTGTGCTCTTTAAGCAACAGGAATTAGTCTTCAAATCAGATAAGACTAGTCTGGCAAACATGAATCTACAGCTCCACCTCATAGCTAAATATTAAAGTGCAACATACTCAGATGCATTATTTTAACCCCTTGTGAACCCTGGGGGTGCTACACACCCGGTCCCCATGCTGCGGCTCCCCTGGCACACTTGTAGGCAATTCTCAGCTGGTACGAATAAAATCACTTCCTGTTCAGAGGAAGGTAAGCCACTCCTAATTGAGACTTCTAAACTTCTGTGTGTCTCCTCGGCGTCCTACTGAAGGACACCATAATTCTTCAATCCCTCCACTTTTTTAGAAGAAAAAGGGAGCATGCATACTGGAGTGGCAGAAGCTAGATCAGTCAGCAGATAATTGCCACCATAAGGAAGAAAGTGAATGTAACTGGTAGGATAAACATGTATTCTTCTATAATGAAACTTTTTCAAAAGAAATGACGAGCACATATAGTTACATTAATTTAAAAGGTAGATTTTAATGAGGATTGTGGGATTTTTTTTCTTTTGGGGGGGTTCACAAACACTATATGGTCATATTTTTCACTTCATTAATAAAGGGAGTGTACTATCCTTAATGAAGTAAGTTAGGTATTTAGTACTCAGAAAAGTCCACCAGATTAAATCTGTTTAGCAGTCCTATAAGGTTAGAGCTAGACCACAAGGAAAGATTCAGGGCTTGTTCACACCATATCCGGACCAGATCTGCATGATCTATAGCAGTGGTGGCGAACCTTGGCACTCCAGCTGTTTTGGAACTACATGTCCCATGAGGCATTGCAAGGCTCTGACAGCCACAGACATAACTGCCAGAGGCAGATGCATGTTGGGATTTGTAGTTTTGGCATAGCTGGAGTGCCAAGGTTCACCACCACTGATCTATAGGTTATTATAGATACTTTTGGATGCCTGGGTTTCCTGGTTTAGGGTATTTCATGTGCTTCTTCTAGGTGGTTTTGGATTATTAGTTAACTTATGTTTAGAGTTGTTTATATTAGTTCTGTAGCTTGCTTTTGGTAGGATGCTTTTGTTCTCTCCTTGGCTGTTAGAAAACAGGCAAAGGCATGACCAAATCACCCTTGGACCCTTTCTAGCTACAGTCCAATCTGGCCCCAATATCTATGGCATTACAGTGGAAGACCAGCAACAAACATTAGCGGCATATGCTGACGATATTTTGTTCTACATGCAACAACCTCACATTTCCTTACATAATCTACTGGTGGCTCTTCCTACTTTTGGAAAGCTTTCTAGTACATCCAAAGTTAGCCGCACTCCTCGGGTCTTTGATTATAACAAATAAAAAATACACACCGTGAAGTGGTTCCCCACGTATGCTCAACCTCTCTGCGTTTCACCGTTCCAGCTTATTCATAGAGAAGACTTAATTTTTAAGATCCCCCCCTCCTTCTATTGGAATAAAGTTTGCAAATTTTCTGATGAACTTGACGAACATCACACAAATCTAACACCGCAACATTTGGCTTATCACTATCTAACACATGGTTGTTATTGAATGGAAGAGATTTTTATTTTTATTTGGAAGTTATCTTGACAGGAACAAACATTTTTGGATGATCTCTATGAATAAGCCGGAACAGTGAAATGCATAAGTGGTTGCGTATACTTGGAGAATCACTACACAGTGGGTATTTGTTATCATCAATAAAGACTTTTTTTATCTGACGAAGACCCGTGGAGTGCAGCTAACTTTAGATGTACTTGTTGGAGGCAGTGGCGTGCCTGCTTGCCTGCACCTGACATGCGATTGTGGTGCAAGTGAGCCTGAGAATCTGAGCGGCGTCTTGTTATGAACCGTTTATGGAAAGCTTTCTAATTTTAAAATAAACCTTACAAAGTCTGAAATTCTGAATCTCAATTTATCTGCTTCACATGTTCGATTTTTACAACCAAACTTCATATTTGCATGGAGCCGCCCTCATTTAAAATATTTGGGTATTTATCTTTTATCTTTCTTTTATCTTTTTTCTGTGTGATTTATCTTTTTTGGCAAGACAACTTAGGACATCACTAAGGACCCAAAATTGAAGGTCCTTAACCTGGCACATGTTTCTTCTTCAGCTGATGCAATAGAGGAAATTACTTACAAACTTCTAACTCGTTGACATCCGTCACCCTCAAAACTGTATGCCACCTCTGGTGACCTTTGTCCTCTCTTTTGGAGGAATTGTGGTCACTATGGTACGCAGGCACATATTTGGTGGTCCTGTCCTTTAATTCAGGTATATTGGCATCAAGTGGTTACTTTATAGAAAAAACACAAGGATCGCCACTTAGGTTAGACCCATGACTTATCTTGTTCCATTGTACTGACGAACCAACGGACTGATATAAGGGATCCATTACCCCCCACTTACTCAACACAGCAAAGGGCTTGATTCCTCTGTTTTAGAGGAAAATGTCTCCTCCTCCTTTGTGCCTATGGTTTAAGAAAATAGATTTTATTTGTCCAATGGAAAAAATTAGTTACACGTCCAATGATCAATGTCACAATATCTGGAAATCCATGCCGGATTTTCGCTTTGCTCCCTGTTTCTGGGCTGTCAGCCTATGGTGTCTCACAAGGCTGCAGCCAATGTGCTCTCCTTCTCCCCTATTTAGGACTTCCTCACTTGTTGCTCTTGGTGCGAGCAACAAGTCTTTTGCCTTGTTCCGTACCCCTTGTGTCTCTGACTACCCCTGGGATCCTATTCCCTGCGCTTGCTATTGGATCCCTGTGCCTTTTGGCTTCCCTCTATCAGCTGGTATCCCTGTTTGGCGTTATCCCCTGCTTTGCTCCTTGCACCCCTACTATAGTATTTCAGTGGTTCCTTTAGTATATTGTTGCAGGCCTTAATTGCCTTCACCTGTGCGCCTCTCCAAACTGCCTTCATTGCCTTACTTCTACTGTGTTTTCCCTCTCCAGTCTTGTCTGTTTGCTTCATCCTATTTACTGCTTGTTGTACTTCTACTCCGTCACTTACCTTTCAGTGTATCATGCTTTGCTGTCACCCCTTTATTTCTGTGCTCCTCTCTTACCTGGTGGCTGTGTTGGATTCATCCTTGTCTGCACACCCCTGTGTGCATACATCCCTTTTGTGCTTCTTTGTGTACTTTTCTCTCTGTTATCCTGCTTCTTTGTATGCATGTGCCACGCACATCTCGTTTACTTTTGTACGTTGCACCTTCCTGCTCCTAGGTGTGCCTCTAAGCTGCTTACCCTTCCCTGGTGTCCTTGCTTATCTATTCTCTTCAGTATACTCTGCTGTTCTGCTGTGCGTTTGCACTTTTGCTTGAGACTTTCTCTCTCTCTCTCTCCCTCTTCCAGTCTTCCTCCTCCTTGGTTACAAGTTTCTTCCCTACCTGTTTGTATCCAGTTCCCCACTGCTTCAACTAGACCCTTGCGTCTGTGTGGGTGCGCTAGAGGGCCGCAACCTGGAAGGTGTACAGCAGCCAATCATCCTCACCACTAGAGGCTGTCGAATACCTGGCCCTTCTTAGATTCTGCGCCTCTAGTGTGTCCTCAGAACGCACAGACCATTCGTTTCTCTCTCCCTGTGACCTACATCCCCGATATCCCGCCTCTTTGTGACTCCTACCAACTCCGCAAACACAGGAGCTCACGTACCCTAGTGCCCTGGTCCCTAGACCGTGACAATCAATATCACCGATTCTAGAAAATACGGGCCTGTTGGATCGATTTCAAGACTTCTATTGATTATTTGAATGTGATGTTGCTTGCACCTCCCGTAGATTGGGCTAGCCGATGATTTGGCTTTGTCATCTTCTTTAAAAAATCTGCACTGCTCGGCTGGGACTCCCCCTGACTCTGACCCTAACTGACTTTTTTCTCTTTATTTTCCTGCTGCCTTATCTCCGTACACTTTGTTTGTTTCTCCTTTCTTCTTCTTAATTCCCTTTTTCTTCTTTCTGCCATGCATGCTTTAGTCGCGTACGCATACAGCTTGAAGTTTGGAGTTAATGGGATGTGGACCTTTTCCTTCTTAGTTATTATTAAATCATAATATGTATTGGACTGATTGTGCATTCCCTCTGGCTATGTTATAATTAATTCTTGCTGTACTTGTCATTAGTATATGTTGGACCTGGTTATGTTTCTTAGTGCACAAAATAAACATTGCCCCAGAGATGTTATTTAGTAAAAAGATCAAAAGGATGAGACAAAAGTCTTATCATTTTTTTAATCTGCTGTCAGCATAGATTTTCACAAAATGCATTTATAGGATCCTTAGCTATTGCAGCTTCTAAATTTATCCAAAGGTTGGGAAGGAAAACTACTGTACACCTAGGGTTTGCAATACCAGAAAATATATTTTATGTTTATTTTGTTTACCCCCTCTAGTAGTTTATAATGTTCATGGGTCATTAAGTCTATTTCTTTGGGACTTGCTAATTCCCAAACTGTATACATATTTAGAGTTACTGCAGGGCCAGTTACACTTTGTGGGTGATGGCAGGTTTTTTTAATGGTAATATGGTCTCTCTCCCTCCCCCATCTGAAAAGATCAGTCCGAGAGGGGGTGGTGAGGGGGATGAGTTACCCATCTCAAATAGTTGTATGCGCAAATTTGAGCTTGAGCTACTGAGTCCTGTAAACAAAAGATTTTTTTTAACAACAGATGAAGATAGCTCGGTGACATTTCAAAATGAGCCAGGATTTCACCCTGTTGGCTGAATGTGTAAATATTAAATTCTGATCTGTAACATTTCATATTTTCTTGACTAACAAAATTAAATTCAATTTTATAGTTCCGACCATACTAAATAAGTATGTTAGTATGTTCTCATTGGTACACTATTCAATAATGCTTTGATCAGTTCATCTGTAGAGAAAACTGGTTAACACATTGCCATACATGCACAATATTATAAAGTGAGCAATAATAAGATTGTAGAGCTCAAACTTTAGTGATAAAATGTTAATCAATTATAACTAACCAACAATGTTAGTCCAGTGACTTAACAATCATTGTTTTAAAATGGACCATGTATAATAGTCACAGGCTCTTTTATAGCACAGGTTTATTGTTACTGACAGTGCCATGTACACTGCCATGTGGTTTGTATTTAATCAGCCTAGTATTTTTAATTACCTGATCTGTAGATACCTGGAGTGCTTTCATTATTGTTGTCAAGATCTTTCCCAGGATGTAACGATAAAAGTGATGAGAACTCCCTGGGTTTCCATATTTCTTGAGAGCTCGTTGCTTCTCTTTCAAAAGCATCAACTTTTTCCCATCCAAGTGTTTGGGGGGCTTAAAAATACAATGCATTTTATTTTATATAAAATTAATTAAAAAGGTTGACACAGTACAAAACATAATTGACAAGTAAATATGTTTTCCTAAAAATTTATAGCAAAGATTCTGCCTAAACGTTGACACTATAAGGTACTATTACTATAATCAACTGTAAACCCTTTTCTGTATGTCTGGGTAGTCCTGAAGGTTCTCTGTGATGCCTCACCATTCTACTGTCCAATGAAAAAGCCTCAGTGTTCAAAGACACCACTGACTGGATACTGGGATAAGTATTGGATGGGTGTCATTTCTTTGGGGCCCTGTAGACAGAGCTACAGGGGTGTACAGAAAAGGGTTTTCAGGTTAATAAAGTTAGTGGGCTATACAAGAGAAACAAGAGAGAACACCAACATAGTGAAACACATACATTTAATTAAACATTCCATCTATTCAAACATTTTTCAAAAAAAAATGTCTTATTGGGTTTAGTGTTTAAGATATTTTTGATGATGGCCGTGGATGGGCGATAGGGTAGAAGTAGTTGGTTGTGAAACTCCTACATTGCACTCACACCTTTGGAAGTGTATAGCAGTTTTAAGGTGGCCCCAGCGTTGATAGACCTCAAAAGACAGTTAACCCAGCTAGCAGCAGAGGCAATACTTGATAGTGTATGGAGCCAGATCACATGGTATGTTTGTTTCTATGTTGATAACTCAGCAACTGTGATGCTCATGGTGGTTGTCTCTGGCTTTAGTACTTCTGAGTTATTGCTGAAGATTAGGTAAACACAGAGAAAAGCCAGACTGAAGTCAAAAATCCTGACACACATATTTGTTCTGGGTCAATACTGAAAGTATGAAAGACACTGGGTCAACATTACATCCTGGCTATTTGCTTTTTCAAAAGATGAGAACAGCAATGGCAGCTTTCATACTACTTTTGATACAGGTTTTCTTTAAACCCCTTCCCCCACCTGAACCTTAAAACAAAGTCTGTCAGGTCATTAAAACCCAAAGCACACCCCAGCAATGTGGAACTGGCCCCTAGCACTACTACTTGTTACCCAGATCCCCACTGCTGTCTCGCAAGAAGTACCAATTATGTGACAGCACTTGCACATAAAGGCTGGCTGCTTAGGCCTAGTCTAGATAATTATTGTAGGGCAAGGAGGGGTATTAAGCCCCCCTCCCCAGTATGCAGCTTTATTGGAAATAAAATCTAGCTGCAATGGCGATCAAGGCAAGGGGGGATGCTGAGTTGCTAAAGGTAAGTATATATATAACTGACTACATCACTGTGGGAGTGGTAGGTTTAGTGTTTTCATTTCCTGGCAGGTTTGCATTCATCTAACTCCTACAATTATTTTTTTCAAGTATATCTAAAGACAAAAACATTTTTAGGTTTTTGATAGAATGGGGAAATATAAAAACCCTGGTCCCCTGATCCACAGGCACCCTGTCAAAAAAATATGGTGGCTACTATCCATATCTATATATTGTACATATTTCCTATCTCACAGAAGTGAGCACACCCCTCACATTTTTGTAAATATTTTATGAGATCATTTCATGTGACGACACAGAAGAAATGACACTTTGCTACAATGTAAAGTAGTGAGTGTACAGCTTGTATATCAGTGTACATTTGCCTTTCCCTTCAAAATAACTCAACACACAGCCATTAATGTCTAAACCGCTGGCAACAAAAGTGAGTACACCCCTAAGTGAAAATGTCCAAATTGGGCCCAATTAGCCATTTTCCCTCCCCGATGTCATGTGACTCGTTAGTGTTAAGCTGGCACAGACCTTACAACCATCGCAAGACTTTTGTCTTGCGATGGTTGTAAGGTAATTTAAAAAAACGTACGATCTGCCTATCTTGGACAGGCAGATCGTACTTGCGATAATCTGAAATTAGTCAAATCTAAAGTATAAAGAAATGTATTCCCTATAAGTCACATACCATTTTCTTTAAACACCATCAAAACATTATGCTTAACTAAGCCCTGAATCCCCCCCCCCCCCCCCAAAAAAAAAAAAAAAACATGCCTTTTATTCTTCTTTTCTCTATT